>NC_134687.1:330780159-330870400 GCF_050947455.1 Rhinoderma darwinii | reverse complement strand
TATTAAAATAATTAGAAAAATTAGGCCCATAAAATAAAACATATCAAATAAAAATAAATAAAATTATAACACCTTTCTTTTAAAGAGAACCTTTCACCTCCCCATACATGTACAGCTGAGTGCAGCATGTAATGGGGAGGGCCGCACAAACTCTGGGGCACTTTACATATTTTTCCTAGCCTTCGTTATTTAGATATCGGTGCTGTAATATTTGGTGCCCGATATTTAAATAACCCCCTGAACTGTCAATGGGGAGGTAATTGGCAAGGGGACGTATAACATCGCTGTGACACTGTCCAATCAGCTACAGACAGTTTCAGAGCAAGAGCTGGACAGAGAGCGCGTGCGCGCGAGCGCGCAGCTCCGCCACCACTAAGGAACAGAAGAAGAGTGTGAATTCTTCTTCTTCTGTTTCATGGCATCGGATCTGTGCGCACACGCACGCTCTCACTCTTTAGCTCTCGGCAGACAAGGATGACAAGACTGATCTCTCACCTGAGATCACAGTCTTGTACTTGCCTGCCGAGAGCTGAAGAGTGAGAGCGTGCGTGCGCACATGCTCTCCTCTCTCCAGCTCTTGCAGTTGACATTGTCCGTAGCTGATTGGACAGTGTCACAGCGATGTTACACGCCCCCTTGCCAATTACCGCCCCATTGGCAGTTCATGGGGTTATTTAAATATCGGCGCCAAACATTACGGCACCGATATCTAAGTAAGGAAAGAGGGTAGGAAAAAAAAATGTAAAGTGCCCCAGAGTTTGTGCAGCCCTGACCATTACATGCTGCACTCAAATGCAAATCTGTGGGCAGGTGAAAGATTCTCTTTAAAGTGTAACAACTTTTTAAAAAACTTTTGACATGTCAGAAGTTTTGATCAGTGGGGTCCGAACACTGAGACCCCCCACTAGTCGCTAAAACGAAGCAACAGAAGTGCTCGGGTGAGCGGTGTGCCGCTTCAATTCTGTTTGGCTTTCCTTGGAGCAGTGTACGGGCTCAATAGAAAGTCTAGGAGTCCGTACACCGCTCACTCGGCTGAAAGTCGATCATAAATGAAGCGGCACAGCGCTCACCCGAGCACTTCTGCTGCTTCGTTTTAGCGATCGGTGGGGGCCTCAGTGCTCGGTCCCCCACCGATGAAAACTTCGGACATGTCACTATGATATATAAAGATATCTATTACTGCGATTGGTGCAAGTTTTAATTACTTTTTATTGAAAATGATTTGTACTTTTTGAGATACAGCTGCTTTGTATCCTGTATACAGAGCAGCTGTATATAGCGCTGAGACCTGAATCCATTAGGTAGGCGACCTATGAACTTAGATGTGATTGGTAACAGCTCGATCCTGCAGGACCCGCTGACCTGACGGATACAGGATACAGCGCTATATACATTATATAATATATTTATTTTAATTAGCGGGGGCAGGTTTATGGGGAAGGATTAGGGCCTGTTCACATCAGCGTTGGCTTTCCGTTCCGGCGTTCCGTGGGAGGTTTTCGTCGGGTGAACCCCGCAACGGAAAGTTAAACTGAAACCACAGCTTCCGTTTCAGTCACCATTGAAATCAATGGTGACGGAAACATTGCTAATGGCTTCCGTTCGTCACCATTCCGGCAGGTTTCCGTTTTTGTGACGGAATCAATAGCGCAGTCGACTGCGCTAATGGTGACGGAAACGGAATTCAGTTTGACTTTCTGTTGTGGGGTTACCTCCAACGGAACCCCAGAACGGAAAGCCAACGCTGATGTGAACAGGCCCTAAGGCTTCTTTCACACTAGCATTAATATACGTTTACCTCTCTTCCGTCAGAGGAAGAGAGGATCAATACGTTAAACGGAAAGCAACGGTTCCATTAGAATTACCATTGCTGTCAATGGTAATTCTTTTGTATCAGTTGCTTTCCATTTGTCTCCGTTCGCTAAGTTTCAGTTTTTTTTAAAGGAAACAAAAGTGCAGTCTGCAGAACTTTTATTTCCGTTCAAAAGAACGGAAACCTAGTGAACGGAGACAAACGGAAAGCAACTGACACAAAAGAATTACAATTGAAAGCAATGGTAATTCTAATGGAACCGTTGCGTTCCGTTTAACGTATCGATCCTCTCCCTCTGACGGAAGAGAGGTAAACGTATATTAATGCTAGTGTGAACAAAGCCCAATACAAGATATTAATATAAAAAAAAAAAAAAAACCCCAGCTGGGATTTGAACCAGCAACCTTCCATGTGTAAGGCAGACAAGCTAACCACTACACTATAGAAGCTGTCGTAGACAATGCCTTTGAAACTGTAGTAGTTGAGGGTTTACTATTAGTCTCTCCTGTCTCTGCTGCGTGTGGGTGGTGACTGGTCAGAGGACTCACAGTCAGACTGAATGCCGCAGCTGCTGCATGCAGTGTGCACTGGGAGTGACTGTGAGACTCACCAGTCACAGCCCTGTTTGTAGCTTTCCCACGCTAATTAAGCACAGGAAAGCTACAAAGCCAGGGGTATACTGCAGGGGGGGGGGGGCGTTTTACTGACAGCAGAGGGCTCTATAGGGGGGAATTATCCCCCCACCATAGAGTGCTGACTAGTTACTATACTGAAAGGTTAGGGGGGTCTGAGCATCTGACTGACTGCTCTAAAGGGGGGGGCAGAATCCCCCCCTATAGAGCTCTCTGCAGTAAGTCAGACGCTCAGACCCTCCCCCACCCACACTAATCCTTTCATTATAGTGATGTGAGGGCTCTATGGGGTGGATTATTCCAGCCCCATAGAGCCCTCTGCTGTCGGTAAAATGCCCAGACCCCCCTTGCAGTATACTCACGTTACGGGTCCTGGTCCCAGCAAGGCAGGAACTTACCTCGTGCTGCTGGTGCTGCTGGTCGCTCCTCCTGCAGACTTGCTCCTCTCTGGCTGCATGTGCTGTGTGCAGCGTCAGAGAGGAGGAGGAGTGTTACAGACGTTCGGCACGTCTCTCCCCGGTCCAGTCCGTCCCGGGCTGAAAATGCCGCCCCCCCACCGTTTGGGTAGGTGGTGCCGCCTGAGGCCGTCGGCTCACCTGGCCTCATGGCAGATGCGGCACTGCATATAATGTACTAGGAAACGAACAAAAAATTATTTGTGGGGTAGAAAATTAAAAAAACAGCGATTCCTCCATTGTTTTTTGCGCTTCGGTTTTATGGAATTCACTGTGCAATTAAAACAACATGTTAACTTTATTCTGTGGGTCAATGCGATTACGGCGATACAAAATATATGTATAGTTTTTCTATATTTTACTAGTTTTACAAGTAAAAACCGAAGTGCAAAAAATGTAATTTATTTTGTGTCGCCAAATTCTGAGAGCCCTGTTCACACGGAGTATTTTGACAAGCTTTTTGGAGCGGAAACCGCTCCGCAAAAACCGGCGGAAAATGCCTCCCATTGATTTCAATGGGAGGGGGGGGGCGGTTTTCTCCCACGAGTGGTAAAACCGCCTCACGAGAGAAAGAAGGGACATGCCCTATCTTCGCGCGTTTACACCTCTGACCTCCCATTGACCTCAATTGGAGGCAGAGAAAGCGTATTTAGCTGAGTTTTTTGCCCGTAGCACTCATTGGCCGCGGGCGAAAAACGCAGCGAAAATCGTGGCACACGACATGCAGGAAGGACAAACTCTGCCTCAAAATCCCAAACAGAATTTAGAGGCAGAATTTTCCTCCTGCAAAAAACTCTGTGTGAACGAGGCCTTTGGGGTACATGCGATGTTTTGATCACTTTTATTTCATTTTTTGTGGGAGATGGTGACCAAAAAATAGCGATTCTGGCGTTTACATATTTATTTATTTTTACGGCGTACACCGTGCTGGTTAAATAATGATATATTGTAATAGTTCAGACTTTTACGGATGCGGCGATACCAATTATGTTTATTTATTAAATTTTTTACTATTCTCTAGGTGAAAAATGGGAAAAGGTTTTTTTCTTTA
Organism: Rhinoderma darwinii; assembly: GCF_050947455.1. Taxonomy (NCBI): domain Eukaryota; kingdom Metazoa; phylum Chordata; class Amphibia; order Anura; family Rhinodermatidae; genus Rhinoderma; species Rhinoderma darwinii. The sequence continues at coordinate 330,866,449 of NC_134687.1, read as the reverse complement.
ACTTTTAATTTAAAATTATTATTTTGACATAAAAAAACAACTTTATTTTACAAATTTTTACTTTTTTTTATTAGTCCCCCTAGGGGACTTCAACCAGTGATCGTTAGATCGCCTGCACTATATACTGCAATACTAATGTATTGCAGTATATCGTGATATTGACAGGCTTCTGTTAAGCCCTACCGGAGGCAGTGCGTAATAGGAGCACAAAGATGGCGGACCTGGAGGCCTTCATTATGCCACCAGGCAACCATCGCCACCTCGCTATTGACCGCGGCATTTAACAAGTTATATGAGCGGTATCGTGCTCGAGCGCGGGTACTCTTGTGCTAGAATTTCATTGACTGTTGTGTGGCCAGCTGCCACTCCGCTACGGCGGCCTAGTGGGTCCATATTTCCCAGAACTGTGACATTTTCGAATGCACTGTATATATGATTATCTTGATTTATTCCGGTAAGTGTTGGCGTTGCTCTTCTCACAGAGGAGACTTGACCCACATTTGGTGGAACTGCCCTCTGATTCAACCCTTCTGGCAAGAAATTTCCCAGTTGATACAGAGAATTACTAATGCCCACATCTCTCCCAGTGTCTCCCTTGTTCTCCTCTGGGCCCCATCACACATTGTTTGCCCTAAATGTCACGAACTAACCACCCACGTGATCACAGTAGCGAAACCCATGATACCTACATTGGAGATCACAATAACCCCCCTCCATTCAGACATGGGCAGCTAAAATGTACTCTGTTTGCAGAATGGAGGAGCTCCTGTGTTGGGAACTTTGGAATTACAATCGTTTCCTAGAAATCTGGATACCTTGGCTTAACTACCGTGCCCCTGAACCCACTAATTAACTGTATCTTCATTCAGATCTAACCCCACCACTACCTCTCCTCTTTCTCTACTAAAATGGTTTATTGATGGGGTGAATGCTCTTTTCTCCTACCAGGTATCCTCCCTTACACCCCTGATTTTGCCCTCCCTGCATTAGGCCTCATTCACACGGCAGGGTTTCCCGGCCGGGTGCCGGCCGTTCATAAATCGGCCGGCACCTGGCTGCATTAGGAATAATAGACCCCTAATGGGGCTATTCACACGACCGATTTTTTGACGGCCGGGAAATCCGACCGTCAAAAAATAGGACATGCTCTATCTTCGCCCGGGTACCCGGCCGCCCGGCTCCCATAGAAGTCTATGGGGCCGGGTATTACACGGCCATCACCGGAATGTGTTCCGAGTGATGGCCGGGTTTCCCGGCGCTTGCGCTCTATCTCCTCCTCCTCACAGCGCAGAGTGCATGTGAGGAGGAGGAGTTGATGCCATTCTGACGAATGGCATCGCTGCACACTGTGTGGCAGGGCCGGGGTGTACAGCAGGTGGAGGGAGTGCTGCGCTGGCTCCCTTCCCCTGCTTGTTAAAATCACCCTGGCCCGGCGACACCTTCGATGGCGCCGCTAGCAGCTGCAGCTGCTGCTGCTGCGGCTGCTACTACTGTAGCGACGCCACTATAGCAGAGCGGGGAGGTATCTCCCCGCTCTGCTATGTGCTAGCCGCACTTTAGCTCCTTGAAGGAGCGGAATCCCCGTGTTTTCGGGGATTCCGCTCCTGGACAGAGCGCTTGATGTCTCTGTCCGTATCTGGGCAGTGACATCAGGGGAAACTCCTGAAGCGGAATCCCCGAACACATGGGGATTCCCCTTCAGGAGTTGCCGCTGATGTCACTGTCCGGATCTGCCCGGCCCGGCACGGATGCAAAACTTTATGCAAACCGGCCGGGCAGAATGGCCGATTTTACAGGCCAGCACTCGGGCTCGGGAACGACCCGTTCGTGTGAATCCCGCCTTAGACGACCTATTGGTGATCTCTCTCTCTCCTACAAATCCTGCTTGATCTGAATGATACACAACATGGGAACATTGTAAATTGTTTCAATAAACCATGTTTACATGTTTAAAATCAATGGTGAATATTGAAGAAACTTTATGTATGCACACTCATAACGACAGGGCCGCTGTGCCCTTTATTATGTTGCTTTTCTGCTCCATACCCTATTGGATGTTTTTATGTTTTCTTTTAAAGCTCTGACAAATTTTAATGAATTAGACTGGCAATAAAAAAAAAAAATCTGAAACTTTCTGAAAAGTTTTAAAACACACTCATGTAGACTGTTTTACTAATAAATAACATTACTCATTAAATGCTGTAAACATATCAAGTTCTCAAGTTCAACCCAAATGGCGCCTGTTTCTAACATCCAAATCCATTATTATCTCTCTTATAATGAAAATGTTATCCAATCTCACAGAATTGGATATATTTGCTTGTAACATTCTGAACTGTTAGCACTGTTTGTTTTCAGCTTATTCGCTTGCATTAAGCTTTAGTGTTCCATTATTCTTTTTATTATGAAGAATTCATCTTAAGAACTATTCTAGCTGATAAACATTCTTTGTCATAGCAGCAGTTAATGATGTTTTTAAAAGTGTGATTATTAGTTACATTGCATTTCTAATTTACATGTAACTTACATTGGCGGTTTATCCTGCAGTTTGCGATCTTAGAAAATGAATGTTGGTGTTTAGTGTACCTCCAGCTACCCATAAAAAACAGATATTACAAAGCATCTCTTATGAAATAACAAGAAAAACGATGCTCATATTGTTGGTCTTACTTTTTTCTTTGTGGACTTCTGCCTTGTTTTTCACCTGCTCCATATATTGCAAAAATCGGTATCATGGAGCAGCATTTGGGCAGGCGCTTACTTGTCATGACGTATACTAAGGTAACTGAGCGTCAGTTCCCTTAGTTCCCAGGCAGAGAAGCCTCAGGAATCTCGTTTGGGTCAAACAGCCTGTTAATGGCCACGCATTGTTGCAGGTAAAATGGCCCTTATAGCCGAGCATCCTGTCGGCGCGGTTGTTGGTCACATTGCGGCCGGGTAAGTGTCGATCCATGTGGTCTTACCTTGATTGATTACTGTTGAGATGTTTATAATTGGAGGTACACTTTAACCCCTAGCTGCACCATTCAGTATCTATATGTCGTCGCGGGAGGTTACTTTCCACACGAGGACGTATAGTTACTGAGTCGTTCTCGGTGCACACTGTCGGCGACAGCTGACACCCCACTCTTGCCGACCAGCAGTCCTTTGCCGCTGATTTTGGCAATTAACCCCTTAAATGAGGCTCTGAAATCGTGGGGTTTGCCGATGGTTGGCATGGCAACCGAAGGCCAAACAATGGCCTCCGTGTCTGCCATGGACGGAAGCCTATCAGGACCAGCCTCCCTTAAATTAAACCCTAAAATGCTGCGATCGATTGCGATCGACGCATTTAGGGGGTTTGTAGCACATTGGAAGCCCCATTCAATCATGGGGGTTACCATGGCAAACGGAGGCCAGACAAAGGGCGCTGGGTCTGCCATCTATGGAAGCATATGAGGACCAGACGGTCCTCATGGGCTTACTGTCAGAGTGACTGTGACGTCACACTGACAGTTGGAAAACATTACACTACTAGGTATTGTAATGTATTATAGGAGCGATCAGTGTTGCAGGTAAAAAAAATAAAGTAAAAAAAGTTTAAAAAAAAGTTAATAAAAATGTTTTATAAAAATGTAAAAATAAGTTGTTTTTTTTCCTATAATAAGTTTTTTATTAGAGAAAAAAAATGAAAAGTTAAAAAACAGTACACATATTTGGTATCACCGCGTTCATAACGACCCAAACTATAAAACTATAATGTTATTTTTCCCGCACGGTGAACACTGCAAAAAAACTAAAAACTATGCTGGTACCGCTATATTTTGGTCACCACCCCTCCCAAGTTATAGAAAAAAAAAAAATGTGATTTTATTATGCAAACGCTGCAAAACATAAGAAAAACCAATATACATATGGTATTGCCATAATCATACCGACTTGCAGAATAAGGTAAAACAGAATTTATTGCGCACGGTCAAAGCCGTAAGCAATAAAGAATTTAAAACGCCAAAATCACAGTTTTTTTGTCACTTTAGCTCTAAAAAACTTTTATGAAAAGTGATGTACCAAAAAACAGTACCAATAAAAGCTACAGCTTGTCCTGCCAAAACTAAGCCCTCACACCGCTCAATCGACCAAAAAATAAAGTTATGGCTCTCAGAATGTGGTGATCCAAACCTTTTTTCTTTTTAACAAATAGTCTTTTCTTTGTAAAAGTAGTAAAATATAAAAAACATACATTTGGTATCACCATAATTGTATTGAGACGCAGAATAAAGTTAAGTTGTCGTTTTTATCGCACGTAAAAACAAAACCCAGAAAACAATGGAGGAATCCGTTATTTCCAATTTTAGCCCGCAAATAATTTTTTTCCAGTTTCCCAGTACATTATATGGTACTTTAAATGGTGTGAATAGAAATTACTAATCTTCCTGCAAAAAATAAGCCCTCACACCGCTATTGACGGAAAAATAAAAAAGTTATAGCTCTTGGAAGGCGGGGAATGAAAAACGAGAACGAAAAAGCAAGAAAGGATCTGACCTGAAAGGGTTAATTAATTTCAAATTAAAAAAACATTTATTACCACATATGGGATATTGCCGTACTCGGGAGAAATAGCTTTTCAAATGTTTTTCTCTTTTATCCCTTGTGAAAATTAAAAAATTCAAAATTTTAGTGGACAAAAATGTTGAGATTAGTTTTTCACGGCCTTATTCCACTACATTCTACAAAAAAACTGTGGGGTCAAAATGCTAACTATACCCCTAGAAAAATTCCTTGAGGGGTGTAGTTTCCAAAATGGGGTCACTTTTTGGGGGTTTCCACTGTTTTGGTCCCTCCAGGGCATTTCAAACAAGACATGGCACTGAAAACCAATCCAGCAAAATCTGCGCTCCAAAATCCAAAAGGTGCTCCTTCCCTTTTGGGCACTGCTGTGGGTCCAAACCTCCGTTTATGACCACATATGGGGTATTGCCGTAATCGGGAGAAATTGCTTTACAAATGTTGGGGTGATTTTTCTCATCTTTTCACTGTAAAAATTAAAACATTCTATGTTTTAGATTTTCATCTTCACAGACTAATTCCATTAAATTCTTATAAAAAAATATGGGGTCAAAGTAACCCATAGAAAAATGACTTGAGGGGTGTAGTTTCCAAAATGGGGACACTTTTGGGGGGTTTTGACTGTTTAGGCACTACTAGACCTCTTCAAACACGGTGCCTAAAATATATCATCACGTTGGGTTCGTTGACCCACTGGGCCGTACCGCCTTGACAGTATGGCAACTGGCCAACAGGGCGCAGGTCACAGTCTATAGTTCGTATAGTGTACCTGTGGCAGCTCGGACAGTAGCAAGGCAGGCTCGGCTGGGACTAGGCAGCAGGTAGACGTCAGGCGTGGAGTAGCAGGACAGGCGTGGAATACAGCACAGCATGACTACAGCTCAGCACGGCACTTGACCAGGATAGCACGGGATACAGGTACAGGGAACACTGGGAACTGGAAAACACAAGGAGACCATTTGCATAGACAAACTTTGGATACGAGAAACATCGCTCAGGCATTGCAGGGAGGGGCACAGCCCTTCTTATAGCCCAGGGTGCTCTGGGAGCAATCAGCTCAATCTCCTACCTGCGTGTGCTTTAGCTTCTTAAGTCTGGATTGAGCTCGCGAGCGCACCCTGGTGGTCACTGTGGAACAGGACGGCCGTATGTGCAGACATCTCTGGAGAGAAGGGCGTCAACTGGATGGAAGGAGTTTGTGGTCATCGACCACGGACGTTACATATATTCTGAAAAAAAGGAAGCCCCAGGATCCACTAGGTGCTCCTTTGTTTCTGAGGCCGGTGCTTTAGTCCATTACCACACTCGGGCCACATGTGGGATATTTCTAAAAACTGCAGAATCTGGGCAATAAATATTGACTTGCGTTTCTCTGGTAAAATCTTCTGTGTTACAGATTTTTTTTTATTACAGATTAATTTCGGCAAAAAAAATGTAATTTGTATATTTTACCTCTAATTTGCTTTAATTACTGGGAAACGCTAAAAGGTTAAAATACTTTCTGAATGCAATTTTGAATACTTTGAGGGGTGCAGTTTTAAAAATGGGGTGATTTATGGGGACTTTCTAATATATAAGGCCCTCAAAGCCACTTCATAACTGAACTGGTCCCTGAAAAAATAGCCTTTTGAATTTTTCTTGAAAATGTGAGAAATTGCTGCTAAAGTTCTAAGCCTTAACGTCTTAGGAAAATAAAAGGACGTTCAAAAAACAATGCAAACCTAAAGTAGACATATGGGATATGTGAAGTAGTAAATATTTTGTGTGGTATTACTATCTGTTTTACAAGTAGATACATTTAAATTTAGAAAAATGCTAACTTTTACTAATTTTTCCCTAAAATTTGAAGTTTCTCACAAATAAATATTGAATTTATCGACCAAATGTTTTCACTAACATAAAGTACAATACGTCACGAGAAAACAATCTCAGAATCGCTTGGATAGGTTAAAGCATTCTAAAGTTCTTACCACATAAAGTGACACATGTCAGATTTGGAAAAAATCATCTGTGTCCACAAGGGCAAAACAGGCTTTTTTTGGTGTAAAAAAAAAAATATTAAAAGTTCAAAAAACCCCCATTTGCCCCCTAGAGCATAGTAAAAAAATAAATAAATAAACATAATTGGTATTGCCGCGTCCATAAAAGTCTGAACTATTATAATATATCGTTATTTAACCCGCACGGTGAGCGCCGTAAAAAAAAAAATTGTAAACGCCAAAATTTCTATTTTTTGGTCACCTAATCTCCCACAAAAAATGAAATAAAAAGTGATCAAACCGTCGCATTTACACCAAAATGGTATATTAAAAACTCCAGCTTATGCCTCATACCACTTAATCGACGGAAAAATAAAATAGTTGTGGCTCTCGGTATTTGGCGACGCAAAATAAATTTTCTTTTTTACACTTAGGTTTTTACATGTAAAAGTAATAAAACATAGAAAAAACTATATATATTTGGTATCTCCGTAATCATATTGACCCGCAGAATAAAGTTAACATGTTGTTTTAATTGCACAGTGAATTCCGTAAAAACAGCGCGCAAAAAACCATGGAGGAATCAGTTTTTTTCATTTTCTAACCCACAAATAATTTTTTTCCCGTTTCCTAGTACATTATACGGCAAAATAAATGGTGCTACGAAAAACTACAACTCGTCCTGCAAAAATCAAGCCCTCATAGTACTATATAGACGGAAAAATAAAGACGTTATGGCTTCTGGAATGTGGGGAGGAAAAAACGAAAATGAAAATCTGAAAGTTGTTTACGACGGGACGGGGTTAATAAAGTACAAATAAGTAAATACCAAGTATGTATACTTTTTTATGTTTTACTACTTTTGCACAATTAAAAACGCTTTTCATGAAAAAAAAAATGGTTTTTATGTTGCCGCATTCCAACTTCTTTATTTCTCTTGTTGCAGCTGTTTTACAGCTTTTTTGCAGGACGAGTCATATTTTAAAGCCACCATTTTGGTGTACTATACATAGGATTTATTTATAAACTTGTATTTGTTTTCTTTATTATACTGTTTTTTATGATGGTGGTGATACGATATATTTTTTTTTAGCGCTTTTGCACAAGAGTTATTTTTTTTTACTTTATTTAAATTTAATTTTGTTTCTAATCCTACTAGGGTACTTCACAGTGTGATCAGTAATTCAAAGCTTTATTGTCTGGCGGTAATAAACTACCAGGCAATTTATTAGGATGTGCTCTTGGCTCTCTGATCCTGTTTGTTGCTAAAGGATGTCGGCTGTATATTACAGCCGGCACCTGCTGCTGATCTCATCGACCATCCAATGGACACATGACGTCCTATTACGGTAGGAACACCGCAATTGGGACGTAATAGTACATCCAAATCCGGGAAGGGGTTAATATATCTATATATTAGGTCTGAACACCCTGGATATTCATAGAGTTACATGATAAAGTTTAGCCACCACTGGGGGGGGGGGGAGTGGGGGGTTAAGAGCTGTTTATTATTACATAGTGAATATGTAGACTGGCAGTCACTACTGTAGCAAAAATCTTCTTTTATTATGATCCTGGTCGTGGGATGTGGAGTTTTAGCCTACGGCCGCTTCATTTTTTCAAATCTGACATCTATCACTTTATGTGGTAATAACTTTGGAATGTTTTTACCTATCAAAGCGACTCTGAGCTTGTTTTCTCGTGACATATTGGACTTTATGTTAGTGGAAAAATGTGGTCGATAAATTCATTGCTTATTTGTGAAAAACACCAAGACTTTTAGAAAATTTTCAAAAATTATGATTTTTCTAAATTTAAATGTATCCGCTTGTAAAACAGATAGTAATACCACCCAAAATAGTTACTAATTAACATTTCCCATATGTCTACTTTATGTTTGCATCGTATTTTTCTAGGATGTTACGAGGCTTAGAACTTTAGCAGCATTTTCTCACATTTTCAGAGACCAGTTCAGTTCTGAAGTGGCTTTGAGGGTCCCATATATTTGAAAACCCTACAAAACACCACATTTTAAAAACTGCACCCCTCAAAGTATTAAAAACAGCATTCAGAAAGTGTTTTAACCCTTCAGGCGTTTCACAGGAATTAAAGCAAAGTAGAGGTGAAATTTACAAATTAATTTTTTTTTTGCCGAAATTCATTTGTAATACATATTTTTCTGTAACACAGAAAGTTTTACCAGAGAAATGTAACTCAATATTTATTACCCAGATTCTGCAATTTTTAAAAATATCCCACATGTGGTCCTAGTGTGCTAATGGACTGAAGCAAAGGCCTCAGAATCAAAGGAGCACCTATTGGATTCTTGAGGCCTCCTTTTTATTTTTAGAATATATTTTAGGCACCACGTCACAGGTTTGAAGAGGTCTTGTGGTGCCAAACAAGTGGAAACAAAATTTACCCCATTTTGGAAACAACACCCCTCAAGGAATGTATCAAGGGGTATAGTTAACATGTTGACCGCACAGTTGTTTTTTTTGCTAAATTTATTTGAATAAGTAACAAATGGAAAAAAAAATTCTGAAAAAACATAGAAATTTCAAATTTTTACAAGGACTAAAGGAGAAAAAGCACCCCAACATTTGTAAAGCAATTTCTCCTGATTATGGTAATACTCCAAATGTGGTCATAAACTGCTGTTTAGACTCACGGCAGAGCTCAGAAAGGAAGGAGCGCCATTTGGATTTTAGAGCGCAGATTTTGCTGGAATGGTTTTCAGTGCCTTGTCGCGTTTGCAACACACTGGAGGGACCAAAACAGTGGAAACCCCCCTAAAGTGATCCCCTTTTGGAAACTACACCCCTCAAGGAATTTTTCTAGGGGTATGGGTAGCATTTTGACCCTACATTTTTTATTTTTTATTTATTGGAATTAGTCTGTGAAGATGAAAGTCTACTTTTTTTCAGAAAAAACTCAAATTTTCAAATTTTTACAAGGAATAAAGGAGAAAAAGCACCCCAACATTAGTGAAGCAATTTCTCCCGAGTACGGCAATACCCCATATGTGGTCATAATCTTCTGTTTGGACACATGGCAGTGCTCAGAATGGCAGGAGCGCTACTTGGCATGCAGACTTTGTTTGATTGGTTTTTAGGCACCATGTCACATTTGCAGAACCCCTGAGGTACCAGTACAGTAGAAACCCCTGAGAAGCGACTCCATTTTAGAAACTACACCTCTCAGGGCATTTAGCTAGGGGTGTAGTGAGCATTTTGACCCCACAGGTGTATAATAGATTTTATTAGAATTAGGCAGTACAAATTTTATATTTTCCAAAAATTTTTCGTTTTAGCTCCCAATTTTTTATTTTCACGAAGGGTAATAGGAGAAAAAACACCACACATTTTGTTACCCAACTTCTCCTGAGTATGGCAATACCCCATGTGTGGCCCTAAACTGCTGTTTGGGTACATGGCAGAAGTCAAAATGGAAACAGCGCCATTTGGCATTTAGGGTATGTTCACACGGCCTATTTACGGACGTAAATCGGGCGCTTTTGCCCCGATTTACGCCCGAAAATAGCGCCTCAATAGCGCTGACAAACATCTGCCCGTTGAAAGCAATGGGCAGACGTTTGTCTGTTCACACGAGGCGTATATTTACGCGCCGCTGTCAAAAGACGGCGCGTAAATAGACGCCCGCGTCAAAGAAGTGACCTGTCACTTCTTTGGCCGTAATTAGAGCCGTTATTCATTGAATCCAATGAATAGCAGAGCTAATTACGCCCGTAATTGACGCGGCGTTCAAGCGCCTGCACATGCCGGTACGGCTGAAATTACGGGGATGTTTTCAGGCTGTAACATCCCCGTAATTTCAGCCGTAATGGACGCCCTCGTGTGAACATACCCTTAGAGTGCAGATTTTGCTGGATTGGTGTACGGGCACCATGTCGCGTTTGCAGAGCCCCTGAGCTACCAGAGTACAGTAGAAACCCCTGAGAAGTGACCCAATTTTGGAATTGGTACCATTTTGGGGTACATGTGATTTTTTTTTAATCACTTTTTTTTCCATTTTTTAGCACGCAAGGTGACCAAAAACAAGCAATTGTGACAATGTTTTTTTATTCTTTTTTTACGGCGTTCACCATGCGCTATAAATGACATATTTACTTTATTTTGTGGGTCGATACGATTACGGTGATACCATATGTATATTGTTTTTTTTTATAATTTACAGTGTTTGTACAATAAAATCCCTTTTTTTTTTTTTAAATCATTTATTTTTTGTATCACTGTATTCTGAGAGCCATATGTTTTTTATTTTTCCGTCAAAAAATATATGGGAGGGCTTTTTTTTGCGGGACGGGCTGTAGTTTTCATTGGTACAATTTTGGAACCATGCAACATTTTGATCACTTTTTATTCCATGTTTTGGGAGTGGTGGTAAACAAAAAACAGCGATCCTGGAATTGTTTTTTCTTTTCTTTTTTTTTACGGTGTTCGCTGTGTGGGGACAATAACATGATATCTTTATAGTTTTGGTCGTTACGGACGCGGCGATACCAAATATGTGTACTTTTTTTTAATGTTTTTTAATGTTTTCATAATAAAAGACTTATTATGGGAAAAAAAGCAGCTATTGTTTTTTAACTTCATAGTTTTTTACATTTTTATTAGGTTTCTTTTTTTAAAAAAAATTGTCCCACTAGGGGACTTGAAAGCATTAAGCCCTGATCCCTATTCTAAAACACTGCACTACCTACATAGCGCAGTTTTTTAGAGCTGTCAGTTATTCACTGACATCAAGCCTATTAGGCCTCACCTGCAGGCGGGCCTAATAGGCTTCTGTACTAGGCAGACCAGGAGGCCATTGTTAGGCATAGCAACCTCCGGCATGTCCACGGATCTCGATCGTTGCCATAGCATCCTGCGATCTAACCACCTAGATGCAGCGATCGCTTTTGATCACTGCATCTAACGGGTTAATCGGCCGGATCGGAGGCTAGCTCTGGTCCCGGCCGTTACAGCGGGATGTCAGCTGTAATATACAGCTGACACTCGTGGTTGATGGCGCAGGCTCAGCTTCTGAGCCTGCTCCATCTTCTTGGTCCTGACAGTAAGCCTTTTAGGCCCTGCCTCTGGTGCTTGGCAGACCAGGAGGCCATTGTTAGGACTCGGGTTGCCATAGCAAATATCGGCATCCCGGCGACTGCGATGCAGGGATGCTGACAGGCTAGAAACCACATAGATGCAGCGATCAAGCTTGATCGTTGCATCTAAAGGGTTAATCGGCAGAATCGGAGCCTAGCTCTGATCCTGGCAATTATAGCTGGATGTCAGCTGTAATATACAGCTGACACCTGCTGGTGATGGCACTGGCTCAGCCTCTGAGCCCGCTCCATCACCATCACAAACAGTTACGTGAGAAGGCGCTAACACATTAACGCTGACGATGTAACTGTACGTAATTGGGCGGGAAGGGGTTAATGTAACAATAATTTATACTTAAAAAAATTATTGTGAAGTGGCCGTAGGCTTAGGTTATGTTCACACGACCTATTTTCAGACGTAATTCAGGCGTTTTACGTCTGCAAACATCTGCCCATTGCTTGCAATGGGTTTTACGATGTTCTGTTCAGACGAGGTGTAATTTTACGCGTCGCTGTCAAAAGACGGCGCGTAAAAAGACGCCCACGTCAAAGAAATTCTTTGGACGTTTTTTGAGCCGTTTTCATCGACTCCATTGAAACACAGCTCCAATTACGTCTTTAATGGACGCCGCAAAAAACGCAAGTACTTGGCTTGTAAAAACGTCTGAAATTCAGGAGCTGTTTTCGCCTGAAAACAGCTCTGTAATTTCAGACTTAATTTGTTAAGACGTGTGAACATACCCCTAAATTCCATATCCCACGACCTCCGGGCATAAGCAATAATTTCCTTAGGATACCCCTGTAGTTTTAATTTATGACTTAATTATTCAGTCTGTTTTTGAAAGACTATATTGTCACTATTAATCCTTCGTAGCCTTAGAAACTGACCACAACAAAGTGATTTTTGAATGTGGCCAGGGTGGTAGTTTTCATATCTAAGTATTGCATTTGTAGCAGCAGGCTTCTCATACTCTCTGGTCTGCAGGTATCTATCTGCCACCATGACATGAACTTCTAAAAAAAAATTCCTGATCCCCAAACTTGCTAGAAAATTTGAACAATTGTGATTAAGATAATCCACAAAAATACAAAAAAATAGAAAACTACTCTAAGGATTTCTTCTTCAAGATCTGCAAGGAAAATATTAGTGAAAGTAGGGGCTACAGTGGTCCTCATCGCTGTCCTGGCTTGCTGGGCAATGGGCATGCAAGGGTAGATTAACATTCGATGACACCCGCAGTAAATCTTTCATTAAAACTCCTGTTAACGTTTTGCTCTATATCTGCTTCCAGAATATCCATGGGTTGATACACAATTTCCTGTCAACGTCCGAAAAGTTAGCACTGAGACTAAGGCCTCATTTACACGAGCGTGTGCGTTTTGACAATTTTACTTTATTCTGTGGGTCGGTACGATGATGGCGATACCAAATGTATATTGTTTTTTTATGTTTTGCAGCGTTTGCACAAAAGAAAATCACTTTTTTGAAAAATAATTTCTTTTTTGTGTCGCCATATTCTGAGAGCCATAACTTTTTTATTTTTGCGTTTGCGGGATGGGTTGTAGTTTTAAATGGTACGATTTTGGGGTGCTTTTTGATCATTTTTGATTCTATACTTTAGAAGGGATAGTAACCAAAAAAATAGCGATTCTGGCATTGTTTTTTACTTTTTTTTTTTGTGGTATTCACTGTGCGGGAAAAATAACATTATAGTTTTATAGTTTGGGTTGTTGCAGATGCAGTGATACCAAATATGTGTACTTTTTTAAAGTTTTCGTTTTTTTCCCATAATAAAAGACTTATTATAGGAAAAAAGGCAGTTTTAAATTTTTTTACTTTTTTTTGTCCCACTAGGGGATTGAAGACCTGCACCTCTCAACTTTAGGGCTTATTTACACGAACGTGATATACGTCCGTGCAACGCGCGTGATTTTCACGTGCGTCGCACGTACCTATATTAGTCTATGGGGCCGTGCAGACAGTTGAGTGATTTTTACGCAGCGTGAGTCCGCTGCGAAAAACTCACGACATGTCCTATATTTGTGCGTTGTTCGTCAATGGGTGCGTGAAAATCACGCATGCCACACGGAAGCACTTCCGTGGGACGAGCGTGATTCGCGCAACAGCTGTCAAACTATGAATGTAAACAGAAAAGAACCATGTGCTTTTCTGTTTACAAACATCCAAACGGAGTGTCATAATGATGGCATCATACGGGGCTGACACACGCAGCTGTTAATTGCCTTTTGCGCACGCAAAACGCCGCATTTTTTGCGTGCGCAAAACGCACACGCTCTTGTAAATAAGGCCTAATTCTAATACATTGCACTACCCACGTAATGCAATGCATTAGATTTGTCAGCTATTCAATGACAGCAAAACCTATTAGGCTCTGCCTCCGGCTGGGCCTAATAGGCTTCCGTACGTGGCAGACCAAGAAGCCACTGTTGGCCTCCGATTCCCTTAGCAACGATCGGCATCCGTGCGATCACATCGCAGCGATGCCGATCTCCTGGGAAAAACTAAGATGCCGCGATCGCGGAATCTAAGGGGTTAATGGCAGGTAGCAAGCTCCGTTCCCTGCCATTACAGCAGGATGTCAGCTGTATCATACAGCTGACACCCTTTGGCCAATGGCGCAGGCTCAGCTTCTGGGCCCGCCGCCATCTTTCACCTGCGGCCGGAAGCCTTTTAAGCCCCGCCTCCTGGCGGGGCCTAACAGGCCGCCATACTTGGCAGACAGGGGGCCATGATTAGGCCTCCTGTTGCCAACAGCCGATCGGCTAGCGTGGCTACCCGGCTCTTTTAGCCCAGTAACGATGCTGCAACACTGTGATTGGTCAGTCACTAGTGACTGACCAATTACAGCGATCGCTGGCGGCGCCATACCGCGATTGTTCCCCCGAATGAGTGACAGTGACTATCAGCTGTCTGTGACAGCTGATGTCACTGTTCTGTCACCGTGTCTTTTGACCTGGTGACAGAAAAGCACCATGACGTAACTGTACTTCATGGTGCCTTAAAGAGGCTCTGTCACCAGATTTTGCAACCCCTATCTGCTATTGCAGCAGATAGGCGCTGTAATGTAGATTACAGTAACGTTGTTATTTTTAAAAAACTAGCATTTTTGGCCAAGTTATGACCATTTTTGTATTTATGCAAATGAGGCTTGCAAAAGTACAACTGGGCGTGTTGAAAAGTAAAAGTACAACTGGGCGTGTATTATGTGCGTACATCGGGCGTTTTTACTTCTTTTACTAGCTGGGCGTTCTGACGAGAAGTATCATCCACTTCTCTTCAGAACGCCCAGCTTCTGGCAGATCACGCTGTGACGTCACTTCCCCAGGTCCTGCATCGTGTCAGACGAGCGAGGACACATCGGCACCAGAGGCTACAGTTGATTCTGCAGCAGCATCAGCGTTTGCAGGTAAGTCGATGTAGCTACTTACCTGCAAACGCCGATGCTGCTGCAGAATCATTTGTAGCCTCTGGTGCCGATGTGTCCTCGCTCGTCTGACACGATGCAGGACCTGGGGAAGTGACGTCACAGCGTGATCTGCCAGAAGCTGGGCGTTCTGAAGGGAAGTGGATGATGCTTCTCGTCAGAACGCCCAGCTAGTAAAAGAAGTAAAAACGCCCCGATTTATGCACATAATACACGCCCAGTTGTACTTTTACTTTTCAACACGCCCAGTTGTACTTTTGCAAGCCTCATTTGCATAAATACAAAAATGGT
This sequence comes from Rhinoderma darwinii, assembly GCF_050947455.1. NCBI lineage: Eukaryota > Metazoa > Chordata > Amphibia > Anura > Rhinodermatidae > Rhinoderma > Rhinoderma darwinii. The sequence continues at coordinate 330,851,078 of NC_134687.1, read as the reverse complement.
CATAACTTGGCCAAAAATGCTCGTTTTTTAAAAATAAAAACGTTACTGTAATCTACATTGCAGCGCCTATCTGCTGCAATAGCAGATAGGGGTTGCAAAATCTGGTGACAGAGCCTCTTTAATGCAGTGCAAACCATGACGTACAGTTGCGTCAAGGTGCGTTAAGGGGTTAAAGTGCTTCATGTTGTTATTTTGAACCACCGGCAATGTCTCTATAAATCAAACATAAAAGCAAATACTATATTACTTTTCTTTTCTATTCAACACAATAAAGAGATAATTTTGCCATATGTGGAGTTATTTATCACCAAAATTATAGTTTGCTTAGCAGAAAATATTATTCAGCCATTTTGGCGCCTGATCACAGTTGGTTAAATAAAGTGATTAATGAATTTAGCAGCAGTATGAGGGCTTGTTTTGACCAATTAAGGCTTAGTTTGTGCAGTAAAATCAAGCCTATATGCAGCAGCTATTTATTATACAGTTTATTGTATTGTTAGTGTGGCAGAGTAGTCAAGTTTCAAAAATGACTGTAATAAATTTAATATAATTAAATCTCTAGTGACCAATCCAGTTCCATATAAGGAAACATGTACAATGCTGGTTCATATGTATACAAAATGCATATACCTTCTTGCTGCTGTATCATAGCTGAATATATTAACCCCTTAGGGTATGTTCACACGGCCTATTTACGGACGTAAATCGGGCGTTTTTGCCCCGAATTACGTCCGAAAATAGCGCCTCAATAGCGCTGACAAACATCTGCCCATTGAAAGCAATGGGCAGACGTTTGTCTGTTCACACGAGGCGTAATTTACGCGCCGCTGTCAAATGATGGCGCGTAAATAGACGCCCGCGTCAAAGAAGTGACCTGTCACTTCTTTGGGCGTAATTGGAGCCGTTATTCATTGACTCCAATGAATAGCAGCGCCAATTACGTCCGTAATTGATGCGGCGTTCAAGCGCCTGCACATGCCATTACGGCTGAAATTACGGGGATGTTTTCAGGCTGAAACATCACCGTAATTTCAGCCGTTACGGACGCCCTTGTGTGAACATACCCTTAGAGACACAGACAATTTTCATTTTCCCATTTTTGTTTATCAGTCTTTACATTCCAGGAGCCATAACTTTCTTTATTTTCCATTGTCATTAATGTACCTTATAATGTATTGGGAAATTGAAAAAAAAAAAATGTTTTTGGGGTGGAATAGGAAAAAAGTTTTGATTTGTAACGTAAATCTGTTTTCCCTTAGTCCTAACAGCAGCACAATAATGGGGTATTTCTGCCCCCTTCTGTACTAGTAGGACAGATGGAATTTTTCATTTAATCAACTTAAACACTAATTAACTATAGCCCCCTCCCTACAAAAGAACATCTAGCCCCTACCACCATGTGTTTATTATAAAGTAGTAGGCTTAATTAGGGCGGCAAGCTTGTGCTCCTGCTAGGACTAAGGGAAAACAGATTAATGTTAGAAATCTACTCTTCCCTTACATCCCACCAGCAGCACAATAATGGGGATTTATCAAGAAGCAACCCCATAGGGACAGTCCTCTTGTCTGGTGGAATTAAAAATTGACCGCTCAAGAGTCGTCTCCTCTGAGAACCAAAAATTCAGCCTATAATGGCTGATAAATATCAAGTGTGAGCTTCTAGCAGCACAGCAAATCAGCTGGATCAGACTTTATTCAGCCCAAGAGGTGGGCACTGCTCTAGAAAAATGAGGTGGATCTAACAAGTAAGCCAGTGTAATGGCCTCTTCGCTCCATCTGCCCAGGGTAGGTTTGGTGGATTCTAAGACTTTGTTTCTTTCAGGAAACCATTAATAAATTCTCAACCTTCCTGATCTCTTACTCCAAGCTAAATATACCCCAAGATAACAGGACAGATCTAAGAATAGAGATTACATTCCTCATAAGAGGAAGACTCATGCCAGTACATTGGGCGGGAGCTAAAACATTCAATAGCAGGCTGCAAGCAGCAGCTTCACAGATTTCATAGGGTTAAGAGACACCCTTGTACACCTCCCAGTTCAATCTAGGAAGTCCAGCACAATAAATGAAAACAGAACCACAATGCAAAGCATACAAGCGGTGCAAACCATCTATCCAAGACCACACAGGACCGAAAAAAAACCACAAGGTGGGAGGGGCTAGATGTTAGTGTTTAATTAGATTAAATTAAATATTCCATCTGTCGTACTAGTACACAAGGGCAGAAATACCCCATTATTGTGCTGTTGGTAGGACGTAACAGTGATTCCTTCATAGTTTTTTGAGTCTCGTTTTTATAGCGTTCATCCTCCAGTAAAAACGACATTTTAATTTCATTCTGCGGTTCAAAATGACTATGGCGATACCAAATTTATATAGTTTGTTTCATGATGTCAACTTCTGGAAAAAAAACTATTTGTTAAAAAAAAAGATTTGTGTCGCTATTTTCTAAAACCTATAACTTTTTTCTTTTTTTCATCGATAGAGCGGAGGGTTTGTTTTATGTGGGGCGAGATGTAATTTTTATTGCCACTATTTTTGTTTGTTTTTTCAGATATTTGAATTTTTCAATATTTTTTTACATTTTATTTTATTTTTTTGATTTTTTTTAGACACTGTTGGTAGACCACGTAAAAAAAAACCAGTACTCCTATATGGAAATCTGTGATGATTGTGAGGGTCTCTATCCTAGGACCCTCATCACTTTATTAATTTAAAGGGGTATTGTTTAACCCGTAAGTGACCACATATACGCCTCTTCACGGCATCCACTAACGGTCTTTATTCTGATACATACGCCTTTTCACTGTGCTACATCAGCATAAATAAGCGGTGCCGTGAATAGGAAAAACTACTCGAGTGGGCGGATCGAAATCCGCCCATTTAACCCCTTCAATGCGGCGATCAATAGGGAGCGCCTCATCTAAGTGGTTTCGGAGGGGGCTCCCCCTCTCACCCCACCGGCACCCTGCATGCGATTCCAGGGTGATGGTGCTTTCTATGGCAGCTGGGGGCCTTAGAAATGCCCCCAGGTCTGCCTCTAGTTAATGCCTGCTAGGCCGTGCCATTGACAGGCTGTAATATGCTGCAATACAGAAGTATTACAGTGTATTATAAAAGTCACACAGTAAAGTCTCCTAGTGGGACTAGTAAAAAAGTAAAAAAAGTTTAATAAAGTTAAATAAATAAATAAAAACCCCAAAGAAAAAAAAAATGAAAAACCCACTATTTCCCTTAATTGTTTATTATGAAAAAAAAGTAAAAAAGTTAAACATATTTGGTATTGCCACGTCCATAACGACCCCAACTATAAAACTATTATGTTATTTAACCTGCTCGGCGAACGCTGTAAAAAAAAAAACAAAATAAAAAAACAATGCCAGAATTGCTGTTTTCTCTGAATCCCGCAAACAAAAAAATGTGATAAAAAGTGATCAAAAAGTCGCATGTACTCCAAAATAGTACAAATGAAAACTACAAGTTGTCCCGCAAAACAAAAAAAGCCCTCATACAGCTGCATCGGCGGAAAAATAAAAAAGTTATGGCTCTTCAAATATGGAGACACAAAGACAAATAATTTAGAAAAAAACTGTGTTTTTACTGTGTAAAAGTAGTAAAACATAAGAAAACTATATAAATTTGATATCGACGCAATCGTAACGACCCGCTGAATAAAGTTATTATGTTATTTATACCACATGATAAATGGCGTATATTAAGCAGAAAAAGAGTGGCGAAATTGCTGTTTTTTCTTATATTACCCTCAATAAAAGTTCATAAAAGTTAATCAATAAATTATATGTACCCCAAAATGGTGCTATTAAAAAATACAACTTGTCCCGCAAAAAACAAGTCCTTATACAGCTACGTCAATGCAAAAATAAAAAAGTTATAGCTCTTGGAATGCGACGATGGAAAAACTTAAAACATATCTTGGTCATTAAAGGATTATTCCCATCTTCAAAAATGTATCTAGGAAGCTCCCCCATGTAAAATTAAGAATTTTTCTAATTACCTGTCCGTCGCCCAGCGATGTCGTTTTCTTGCGATTCTTGATTGAAGTCCACGTCAGTCCCTCTTTGTATCTTGTTCGTTGTCTAGGTTCCCAGCCACCGCTATTTACCTTTTAGCGGTGGCCCCGCATGCGTAATGACATCCTCTCCGTCCTGAGTAGAGGATGTCGTTTTCTTGCGATTCTTGATTGAAGTCCACGTTAGTCCCTCTTTGTATGTTGTTCGTTGTCTAGGTTCCCGGCCACCGCTATTTACCTTTAGTGGTGGCCGCGCATGCGTAATGACATCCTCTCCGTCCTGAGTAGAGGATGTCATTTTTCTCGTGAACGCGCATCTCGGCGTATCTCGGCGCATGCGCAGGAGATGCAGTGGAAGGCACCCGTCGCGAGGAGAAGTCTGCGCTCCACTAAAGGTATGTATATATATATATATATATATATGTGTTTGTGTATGTGTGTGTTTGTGTATATATGTGTGTTTGGGTATGTGTCTTTGTGTGTTTTTGTTTTTATATGTGTGTTTCTGTATATGTGTGTGTGTTTGTGTATATATGGGTGTGTTTGTGTATATGTTTGTGGGTATATGTATGTGTGTATGTGTATGTGTGTGTGTATGTGTATATATGGGTGTTTTTGTGTACATGTGTATGTGTGTTTGTGTATATTTTTGTGTGTTTGTGTATATCTGTGTGTTTATGTGTGTGTGTTTGTGTATATATGGGTGTGTTTGTGTATATGTGTTTCTGTATGTGTTTGTGTGTGTTTGTGTATGTGTTTGTGTGTGTGTGTGTGTTTGTATATATATATATATGGGTGTGTTTGTGTACATGTGTTTGTGTGTATATGTGTGTGTGTGTGTTTATGTGTGTGTGTGTTTGTGTGTATATATGGGTGTATTTGTGTATATGTGTTTCTGTATGTGTTTGTGTGTGTTTGTGTATGTGTTTGTGTGTGTGTGTGTGTTTGTGTGTGTGTGTGTATATATATATATATATATATATGGGCGTGTTTATGTGTGTGTGTTTGTGTATAGATGGGTGTGTTTGTTTATATGTGTTTGTGTATATGTTTGTGCTTGTGTATATGTGTGTGTTTGTGTATATGTGTGAGTTCGTGTATATGTGTGTGTTTGTCTGTGTGTGTGTGTTTGTGTATATCTTGTTGTGTTTGTGTATATGTGTGTGTGTTTGTGTATGGTTGTTTGTGTGTGTGTAGGTGAGTATAAGTATTGGTATTGTTCACATTGCTAACTTTTTTTTAATGTTGTTGCAGATTTTGATGTACCGATTGGACCACATCTACGTTTCTTTGGACTACTGCGTAGAGCTACGTTTTTTCAAATTTTAATAAAATGGTTAATAACTAGGGTTTTGTTGGGGATTTCTTATTTCAATAAAAAATAATTGTATTTGTGTTTTTTTTTACACTTTATTAGTGCCTAGATAATGGCAGTTGGCTGATTGACAGCGTCCATTATTAAGGCGGTACTTAGTGTTAGCCGGTGCAGAGGCTAGCACTAACCACCCATTATTACCCCGGTATCCACCGGCACCAGGGGTGCCTGGAATAGAGCTTGGTATGATCCAGTACCTGACCATCTGTTGTTATGGTCGGGCTCTGGGGCGGCCGCAGGCTGGTATTATGAGGCCGGGAAGGGCCAAACACAGTGGACCTTCCCACCCTTGTAATGCTAGGCTGCTGCTGCTGTGTTGTATCGGGCTGGTTATAAAAATAGGGGGGACCCCCAAATAGTTTTTTTTTTAATTTAACAATAGACGTTGGGTCCCCTACATTTTTAATAACCAGCCATATACAAGGCCGCAGCAGCCTGGCATTACACGGGTGGGAAGGGCCACTGGTTTTGTACATTCCCAGGCTAATAACACTGTGTTGTATGTGGCTGGTTATGATAAATTGGGTGGAACCCCATGTCTTTTTATTAAAAAAATAAATAAATAATAAATAAATTTTACAAAAATGACGTGGGGTCCCCCCCATTTTTCATAACCAGCTACAATACAATAGCCACATACAATAAAGCAGCAGCAGCCTAGCATCACCAGGGTGGGAAAGGCCACTGTTTTTGGCCTTTCCCCTCCTGATAATACCAGCCTGCGGCCACCCAAGTGGCCGACCATCACTACATATGGTCAAGTACTGGATGGTACCCGGCTCTTCCCAGCACCCCTGGTGGCAGTGGGTACCGGGGTTAGTGTTAGCCTCTCTGCCTGCTAACATTAAGCCTTGCCTTAGCAATGGATGCTGTCAATCAGCTGGCGACCATTACTAAGGCGGTAGTAATATAGTTTAAAAAAAACCACAAAGACATAGAAAAAATATTTTATTGAAATAAAAAAAAAACGCACAACCCTCATTAAACATTTTATTGATAATAAAAAAAGCTGTCATCGAAGTAGTCCTGGAATCCGACGTAGTCCAACGACCGAACCTGTAAGAAAACACACAAAAAAACGATTAATAACACGTGTTAGGCTTAGATACAGGGCCCATGTGTGATACGGTCTGTGTGCTCCTGTATCTAAGCCTACCACAAGGTAGGCTTAGATACAGAGTCCAGCAGACAGTAATCTTATACAGTATAAGATTACTGTGTCCTGGGGCCCTGTATCTAAACCTACAGTGTGGTAGGCTTATATACAGGGCCCATCAGACAGGATCATACATGGGCAATGTATCTAAGCCTACCATGTGATTGGCTTAGATACAGGGCCCAGCAGACAGCATCACACAATCTGTGATCCTGTCTCATGGGCCCTCTAAGTCTGCTACATCGTAGGCTTAAAGGGGTTGTCCAGTCCCTAAACATTGATGGCCTATCCTCAGGATAGGCCATCAATAGCTGTTGTGTCGTGGTCCGTCTCCCGGGACCCGCCAATCAGCTGTTTTGAAGGGGCCGCAGCACTTGTACGAGTGCTGCTACCCCTTCATTTCACTTACTCGCTCACACTGTGAATCGCCGACACCGATTCACAGTGTGACCGGAATGAAGTGACCGTAATGAAGGGGAAGCAGCTCTCGTACGAGTGCTGCGGCCCCTTCAAAACAGCTGATTCGCGGGTCCCGGGAGTTGGACCCCGCCAGTCAGCTTTAGCAGTCAGGGCTACTAATCTTACCTTCCTCTTCAGCCGCGGCGGAGGTCTTGTCCTCTCGATGTTGTGCGCGGCGCATAGCGCTGTGACGTCATGCGCTGCGCACAGCGCTTGACGTCAGGACCTCCGCTGGGATCCGGAACCAGGAAGGTAAGTACAGTCTGTTACTATAGTAACAGGGGCCCGCGGCCCAAGTTACTATAGTAACTTTTTATTGATGTGGTGCAGGGGGCCGTGGGCCCCCTGGCTTCGGGGCCCGGTCGCAATTGCAACCGCTGCGACCCCTATAGCTAAGCCACTGTATACAAGCATGCACATACATACATGCATGCATAGATACATGCATACATAGATGCATAACAAATATGCATGCATACATGCAAACATACATACATGCAAACATACATGCACACATATATACATACACACACACATATACATACATACATACATACAAACATACACACATATATACATACATACATGCAAACTATCATACATACATGCATACACACATGAAAACATACATACATACATACATACAAACAAACATGCAAAGATACATACATATATACAAGCATGCACAAATATACATGCAAACATAAATACATGCAAACATAAATACATGCAAACATAATTACATACATGCACATATATATAAACATACATGCAAAAATAAATGCATGCAAACATACATACATGCACATATATACATACATGCAAACATGCATACATGCAAACATACATACATGCACACATATACATACATGCCAACATACATACATGCAAACATACATGCAAACATACATGCAAACATATACTCATACATACATGACAACATACATACATGACAACATACATACATGCACATATACACATACATACATGCAAACATACATACCTGCAAACATACATACATGCAAACATACATGCACATATACACATACATACATGCACATATACACATACATACATGACAACATACATGACAACATACATACATGAAAACATACATGCATGACAACATACATACATGACAACATACATGCAAATATACATACATGCACATATACACATACATATATGACAACATACATACCTACATGCAAACATACCTACATGCAAACATACATACATACATGCACATATACACATACATACATACATACATGACAACAAACATACATGCAAACATACATACATAAATAAACTCACCTAAGACGTTCCCACGAAGAGCTGAACGGTCTCGTCACTTTTCTTCTTACCGCTCCCATTCACAAAAACAGAGCAGTAGGCGCAGATGACGTAATCACGTGGGCCTGATATGATTACGTCATCTGCGCCACAACGCATTGTTACTATGAATGCGAGCGGCGCCAAGTAGAAGGAAGATGGCAAGTGACGGGATCGTTCAGAGCGCCGTTAGAACGTCTTAGGTGAGTTTATTTTTTTTTATAGATTTTTTGTTGTTCGCCGGGTGCTGATGCAGCACCGGTGCGGCGGCTATAAAAATTACATGTAGTGACAGTGTGGGGAGGGAAAATTACCGAAAACGGGGTGAATGTAGTGTAGTGTAGTGTAGTGTTGTTGACATTCACGGTAAGTTCGTCTGAACCGGGCTTACCGTGCCTGCTTGAGACGAACATTCTCCCGATGTTACTAGAACGACAGTATCTAGCAACGTCGGGAGCGCGCACGCTGCAGAGCAGAACGGCTTGATTGACATCGAGCCGCTCACGCCCCTTTTTTGAAAAGATAACCAGCACTTGCTGAGTTATCAAGTGTAAAAAAAAGGTACAACAGAACCAGGAAAGTTGGAATCAGCGCTGGTTCCAACTTTCCTGGTTCTGTTGTATCTTCTGTGTGTGCCGACACGAGGTTCCGTGCTGCTGACTCTTATATCCTTCCCGTGACAAGGTGAGCTGGAGGAGTTCCTTCATATTTTTTCCTGTAAAAAAAAGGTACTTAGGGAATGAATTTTTAAAATTTTTTAACAGTAAATGTTTTAAAATTCATTTCCTGCTTAGAATGTCTAAAAAAAATTTTTGGAGTCAACTTGGGAATAACCCTTTAAGGTTTCAAATAGGCTGGTCACTAAGGGGTTAACCCTGCTTTAGCAAACAAATAATATTAGTATAATGAAAAGCCATACAATTTGCCTATTTACTTGCTGTATCAGTACCTCATGTTTTTTTTAAAGATCACTACTTATAGTGATTTAACCCCTTAAGTAATGGACCTGGCCAATTTTTTTCAAATCTGACTTGTCAGTTTATGTGGTAATAACTTTGGAATGCTCTCATTTTTCAAGCTATTCTGAGAATATTTTCTCGTGACACAATGTATTTTATGTTAGTGGTAAAATTTGGCTGATGCATTCAGTGTTCATTTGTGAAAAACACCAACATTTTGTGAAAATGTAAAAAAAATTTCATTTTTCAAATTTTTTATGAATCTGCTTGTAAGACAGATAGTAATACCACACAAAATAGTTACTAGTTAACATTTACCATATGTCTACTTTATGTTGGCATCATTTTTTCAAAAGTCTTTTTATTTTTCTAGGACGTTACAAGGCTTAGATCTTTAGCAGCAATTTCTCACATGTCCAAAAACATTTCCAAAACCTATTTTTTTAGGGACCAGTTCAGTTCTGAAGTAGCTTTGAGCGCCTTATATATTAGAAACCCCCCCATAAATTGCCACATTTAAAAAAACTGAACCCCTCAAAGTATTCAAAATAGCATTTAGAAAGCTTCTTAACCCTTTAGGCATTTCACAGAAATGGAGGGGAAATGTACAAATGTAATTGTTTTTGCCAAAATTTCAATTTAATAAATTTTTATCTGTAACATAGAAGGTTTTACCAGAGAAATGCAACTCAATATTTATTGCCCAGATTCTGAAGTTTTTAGAAATATCACACATATGGCTCTAGTGCGGTAATGGACTGAGACTCCGGCTTCAGAAGCAAAGGATCACCTAGTGGATTTTGGGTGCCTCTTTTTTTATTAGAATATATTTTAGGTACTATGTCAGATTTGAAGAGGTCTTGTGGTGCCAAAACAGTGGAGCGCAGATTTTGCTGGATTGGTTTCTCTGCACCATGTCGCATTTGCAAAGCCTCTGAGGGACCAGTACAGTGGAAACTCCCCAAAAGTGACTCCATTTGAGGAATTCATCTAGGGGTGTAGTGAGCATTTTGAGCCCACATGTGTTTCATAGTTTTCATTAAAATTGGGCAGTGAAAAAAAAAATGTTTTTATTCAAAAAGATGTAGCTTTAGCGCAAAATTTTTATTTTATCAACAAATAAAGGAAAACAAGAACACCATCATTTGTAAAGCAACTTCTCCAGAGTACGAAAATACCTCATATATGGTCATAAACTGCTGTTTGGAAACAAGGTAGAGCTCAGAAGGGAAGAAGTGTCATTTGGCTTTTGAAGTTCAAGTTTTTCTGGATTGGTTTTTGGGTACCATGTCACAATTGCCCAAAACAGTGAAAAACCTCCAAAAGTGGCCCCATTTGGAAATCTTCACCCCTCAAGGGATTTATCTAGAGGTATAGTGAGCATTTTGAACCCACATGTTTTTTTGCTGAATTTATTGGAATTAGGCCATAAAAATGAATATCAACATTTTTTACACTAAAGTGTTGCATGTTTTAAATTTCACAAGGAATAAAGGAGAAAAAGCACCCCAACATTTGTAAAGCAATTTCTCCCAAGTATGGCAATATCCCATATTTAGTCATAAACTGCTGTTTGGACAGACGGTAGGGCTCAAAAAGGCAGGAGCGCTATTTGGCATGCAAACTTTGCTTGATTGGTTTTTGGGCGCCATGTCGCATTTGCAGAACTCCTGAGGTACCAATATAGGAGAAACCCCTTAAAAGTGACTCTGTTTTGGAAACTACACTCCTCAGGACATTCACGTAGGGGTGTAGTGAGCATTTTGGCCCCACAGGTGTTTCATAGATTTTATTAGAATTAGGCAGTGAAATGAAAAAATTTATTTTTTCTAAGAATATGTAGTTTTGGCTCCCAATTTTTTATTTTCACAAGGGATTATAGGAGAAAAAACACCACATAATTTTTTATTCCATTTCTCCCGAGTATAGCAATACTCTATATGTGGCCCTAAACTGCTGTTTGGGCATATGGCAGAGCTCAAATTGGAAGGACCGCCATTTGGCTTTTAGAGCGCAAATTTAGCTGGATTGGTGTTCGGGTACCATGTTGCATTTGCTGAGCTCCCTTAGGTACCAGAGTACAGGGGAAAAACCAGAGAAGTGACCAAATTTTGGAAACTGCACCCCTCAAGGCATTTATCATTTGCCTAGACAAATGACAGGGCTTAGGAGTGAAAGAGCACAATGCACATTTGAGGCCTAGTTTGGTGATTTTCGCAGCATTGGCCCACAATTGCAGGGCTCTGAGGTCAAATAGTAAAAAAAAAACCCAAGTAGTGACCTGTATTTTGGAAACTGTACTTCTCAGTGCATTTTTGTAACCCCCTTAACGCATTATCACGTGACTGTACGCGATAAGGGTTAAGGGGAAGTATGGAGCGAGCTAGTTACACGCTAGGGAAGGATGTGACGGCTGTGTTACACAGTCGACACCTCACTGCAATGGGCGACATCAAAGATCACTTTGATTCCGCCCGTTTAACACCTTAAATGCCGCAGTCAATCACGGCCGCGGCATTTAAATTGTTAGAATCAGGGGGGTGCCCCCTCAAATACGCCTCCCCCCCCCCTGGGAGACTGTCAAAAATCACGATATACTGCAACACATTTGTATTGCAGTATATCATGCAAGTGATCCAACGATCGCTGCTCCAAGTCCCCTAGGGGGACTAATAAAAAAAATTTAAAAAACAGTTAAATAAAGTTTTGTTTTATGTTAAAAAAAACAAAAAAGTATTACAAGTTAAAAAAAAACCCTTTTCACATTATTTCCCTAAATCAATGTTAAAAAAAATAAAAGTTATCATAACTGGTATCGCCGCATCCGTAAAAGTCTGAACAATCACAATATAGCTTTGCTTAACCCGCTCGGTGAATGCCGTAAAAAATAAAATATATATAAAACACGCAAATTGATGTTTTTGGTCACCTTACCTCTCCAAAAAATGGAATAAAACGTGATCAAAAAGTCGCATGTACCACAAAATGGTATTAGTCAAAGCTACTGCTTGCCCCACAAAATTTAAGCCCTGACACCGCTAAATTGATGGAAAAATTAAAAAGTTATGGCTCTTAGAATATAGCGACACAAAATTATTTTTTTTATTTAGAAAATAGTTAGATTTTTTTAAAAGTGGTAAAACATAAAACAAAACATATAAACGTAATCATATCAACCTGAAGAATAAGATGAATTTCTAGTTTTTACCGCCTGATGGACGCCGTAAAAACCAAACCCACCAAAACATGGCATAATCGCTGTTTCGTGCCCATTTCACCCAACAAATTATTTTTTTTCAGCTTCCCACTACATTATGCAGTACAATAAATGGTGCCATGAAAAACGACAACTTGTCCCACAAAAAACAAGCCCTCATTTGGCTGTATCGACGGAAAAATAAAACAATTATAGCTTTTGGAACGTGGGGAGAAAAAAACAAAAGTGAAATTCCGAAAAATGGCAGAGGGAAGGGGTTAAGGAGTGTAGTGAGCATTTCGACCCCACAGAATTTTGTTTAATTAGAAATTAACGTGCAGTAGATGGTGAAAATTGCAATTTTCCACTGATATTCCATCTCAGTGCACAATATGTTGTGCCCAGTTTGTGTCACTGCAGACAAATACCTCATAAATCATTAAGCGGGTTCTCCTGGGTATGGTGATGCTATATATGTGGAAGTAAACTGCTGTTTGGGCACACAGTAGGGCTCAGAAGGGAGGGAGCGCCATTTGGCTTTTGGAGTGCAGATTTTGCTTGGTAGTGGTTCTGTTTGGAGTTTTAATGGTATTTCAACTTATAACGTGGGGGCATATGTAAGCTGTGCGGAGTACATCAGGGTAGATGTAAGCTGTGCGGAGTACATGCGGGGTAGATGTAAGCTGTGCGGAGTACATCAGGGCATAATAAGGTGCTATAATAATGGGGTAAATAAATAATAATCCACAGATGTGTGGCCAGTGTCGCACTGATAAATGATGTCCGATCTTATCCCCCTTTTGGAACACACTCTGTACATTTTGTGTCGTCATATTCTGAGCCAGAACTTTTTTATTTTTTCACCAATGGAGCTGAGTAAGGGCTTATTTTTTTGATGGGACAACCTGTAGTTTTCATTGGTACCATTTTGGGGTACAAGTGAATTTTGATCACTTTTTATAAAAAATGTTGGCAAGCAAGGTGTGTTCACCATGACATTTTTAATTTATTCTGCAGGTCAATAAAAATAACTTTTTTTTTTTTTAAATCATTTATTTTTTGTGTCGCCATAACTTAAATTTGAGAGCCATAACTTAAATTTTTCCGTCAAAAAAGCTATGGGAGGTCTTGTTTTTTGCGGGACGGGCTGTAGGTGTTTTTGGTACAATTTTGGGGTATATTCTACTTTTTGTTTACATTTTATTCTATGTTTTGGGAGGGGTGGTGACCAAAAAACAGCAATCCTGGAACTGTTTTTTATTTTATTTTTTACGGTGTTCACCGTGCATGAAAAATAACGTGATACTTTTATAGTTTCGTTACAAACACGACGATACCAAATATGTGTACTTTTTAAAAAATGTTTTTAGATTTTTCCTATAATAAAATACTTATATTTTTATACCTTTGCACAAACATTTTTAATTCCTTTTTTTTTACTTTTTCTTTTGTCCCACTAGAGGACCTGAGGGCATGAAGCCCTGATCGCTATTCTAGTACACTGTACTACCTACATAGTGCAGTGTATTAGAGCTGTCAGTTTTACACTGACAGCAAGCCCATTAGGCCCCTAATACCTGGCAGACCAGAAGGGCATTGTTAAGCCTCCGATTGCCATAGCAACCACCGGCACCTCCTCACTTTTAATCCCTGCATCTAAGGGGTAAATCAGCCGGATCGGAGGCCAGCTCCAGTACTGGCCTTACAGCAGGGTGCTAGCTGTAATATACAGCTGAAACCGCTGGTGATGGCATGGGCTTAGCTTCTGAGCCCGCTCCATCACTGCCACGTACAGTTACGTGCTGTTGCATTAAGTTCCAAACTGCAGAGACGTAACTGTACGTGGCGTGTCATTAAGGGGTTAAAGGGAGTTTTTTTTTCTCACAAATTTATACACAGTCTGTGTGATGCACGTGGTCGGTGACCGCCGGCATTCCCCACATACCGGCAGCCGCGACCACAGGACTCTGAAACCCTGCCGGCGTCTTCTTCCCCGGAGACGCCGGTGCACACTTCTCTCTCTTCTGGCCGATGCCCGTAGGGCGCACTTGTCCCCAGTCTTAATGGGCTGGCGTGCGCACCAGGAACATCACCCCTAACCAATCCCAGTACACCTGGGACTTTAAAAATAACTCTGCCCACTTCCTCATTGCCTGAGCAATGTTGTGTTTAACCCTGTGTTAGTCTGTAAAGGTTCCCTAGAGTTATCCAGTATCTGTGTTTGGTGTCAAGTCCAGTTTCCGGTGTCCGTGTCAAGTCCAGTGTCCATGACGACTTCAGTATACATGTCCGTGTTAAGTCCAGTGTGGGCACTCTGCCCACTTTCTCATTGCCTGAACAATGTTGTGTCTAACCGTGTGTTAGTCTGCAAAGGTTCCCTAGTGTTATCTTGTATCCAGTATCCGTGTTCCGTGTCAAGTCCGGTGTACGTGTCAAGTCCAGTGTCCGTGATGACTTCAGTATCCGTGTCCATGTCAAGTCCAGTGTTAGTGACGACTTCAGTGTCCGGTGTCCATGTCAACTACAGTGTCCGTGTCCTGTTTTCGAGACAAGCCCAATTGTCCAGCACAAGCCATCTGCTGATTATCCAGCACAAGCCAGCTTCTGATAGTCCAGCACAAGCCAGCTATCCAGGTATTCTTGCCCTAGTGACTGTCATTGACATTTTGTTTGACCAGCTGCTATTCCATTACTGCAGATTGGCCCAGTGGGTCCACATTCTCCACAGCCGTCAGAGTCGAAGAAAAAAAAATCATAGCATCATCCATCGAATGCTGTTTTACAAAGATATTCTCTCTTAGAAGGATTACTTCTAGGCGAGAACACAGTGCCAAACTGCACTGTACAATCTTCATGAACATGGCTTTGCCTATTGCGTGAGTCCTTAACTCTCCTACTCATTACCCTGCGGTGCTTAGGCAAGAGTAAAAGTGCAATACTGTTATGCCCAAGCACAAGCAATATTATTAGGGTAGTGAGTGCTGCTTTTAATTAGCAGCAGCTCTTTTCAGCACATTAAAAGTAAAGTATTAATGTTTTTCTACATTAAAAAGAGAAAAAGCCATGAAAATACTTTCCTAAATTGTGGCAAAAAAATAAGATGAAAAATAGTATATTAACTTCCTCACCTCTCCAGCATAGAAATGTATCCTCTTCATCCCCTTTATGTGCTCTGCCCCCTCTTCACCTTATCTCCCCTGCCCATGTCTCCTTGTTTTCTGACTCCCTATTGCTTGAATCCACTTGTTCATAAGTTCAAACCCCATGATATTTAACTCTAATAAAATGTATAAAATAGAATAGTAACAATTCATAAAGAAGGTAAGGACCCACTCTTTCACAAAAACTTTTGTCCGATCTCATTACTAAATGGTGATCTTAAGGGTTCTGGCAAGGAGACTGTTACCAGTAGTGGACAGCCTAATCAGCTCAGACCAGGTGGACTTTATGCCCGCTAGCCAAACTAGAGATTCTACAAGGCGAGTGGTTGACCTAGTTGAGTTAGGGGCTCGCTCGAGACTCCCCAGTGCCCTCTTGTCTTTGGATGCTGAAAAAGTGTTTGACAGGTTTCCTAGAGGCAACCTTGCGTAGGTTCGGGTTTACTGGCTCGTTCATACAATCAGTCTTGCCCCAATTTAGTAATATAACAGCAAGGATATATAGTCCTGGAATGTTATCCAATTTATTTGATATTTCAAATGGCACCCATCAGGGTTGCACCCTATCGACCGTATTTTTTTCACGTGTATTTTTTATATTTACTATATGCGTGCTATTATATTCACTGTATATTATGGATTTCAATATGCTATAGTATACTACATGACGCTATATATACTCTGTATATATTGTATTTGATTGTTTGATGAGCTTGTTGCTTCTTATATGTATGCCCCTGCTCATGAAGAATGTGGCATAAGAAGTTAATATAGAGTACAAAAGTTTGCCTACTCCTCATTCAATGAGTAATATATTAATGAATTTGCTTATTTTATAATACCATGTTAGAAGATGCAACATTTTACCTCAATTAGAACATAATTTGCATTGTAGAGCTACATATTTTTAAAACTGCACTCACTAAATCATCTGAAAACAAGCACCATGGATGGTTAGCCAACAGTGCTAGTAAACTAAGGCCACTTTGACACGTGCGTATTTTGGTCAGTATTTTGAATCATTATTTGTAAGCCAAAACCAGGAGTGGGTCCAAAACACATAAGAGGTGGTTTTCGTTTCCAAACATGGATGCAAAATACTGACTAAAACATGTTCATGTTAAAGAGACCCAGGCAGAGTTCAAACAGGGCAGAAAAAACCTGCTGTGCATTTTTGGCGAAAATCTGCTGCAAATCCACAACATAATTTGAAAATCCACAGCATGCTCTCAAATCTTCAGCGGAAAAATCAACTACATGTGAATTGGCTTTTGAAAACCCCTTTCACGTATATTATACTGTCCTTTCTTGCAGATTTTCCTTGTGGAATCATTATCGAAAATCTACAACAAATCTGCCACATCTGAACAGTAACGCTCTGAGATATTAAGCTTCTTTGTACATTAACTTGCATTCTAGTAATTTCTATCGTCAGTGGCATTAGCTATAGGGGTCACAGCAATCACAGTTGCGACAAGGCCCCTAAGCTATTGGGGCCCAAAGGCCCCCCTCACCCCACTAATGCTGACTAAAGAAAGGGGGAGGGCACAACATGGGTGTAAATAACCATAGTGTCTGCCTACCATAGGAACCAGCTCAATCCTTTCACTTCATTGGCCTAGCAAATGGATACGCACCATGCTATAGCACCTTGACCAATCACCACCTGGTCGGAGATCCGCTCGATTCTCATCACTATGCGCCATCTCCTAGGTGATCAGTACTACTATATAATGGCAACCAAGCTGGAGTAGCTCAAACTGACGAAGAGATGGAGCTGTTTAATGCCGTATTTCAAGACACCCGGTTTCGGAAGGTTTTCGCTCAGTATGCAGAGGAAATCACTGGCCTTGTGAATCACCACTGCTATAAGTAGATCAGTGAGATGGAGAAGGAAAGAGAGACAGTTCACAGTTTATTCACCTGGCGACTAGGCATGTGTTTCAGATGAGCGTAAATAGGCAGCAGACATGTTATCTGAATGTCTGTAGTAACCCCTTGTACGTAAACTGTAATAAGTGCCGGGCACAGACAAAGAGGGCTGGCATGGATAGCACTAAAGTCTCCCCTGTACCCTGACTTCACCCAGAAGAGAACTCAGCTCAGAGGGCATCAAGGAGGTGATCTATGACATGGTCTCTGTTTATTAGGGTAAGGTTCTGATTGGGACCACCATCAACTAGGATTGTTGCTCTGAGGTTAGGCCATTAGGGATGTCTAGCCCCATACTAGTGAACTGGCAAATTAGTTTTCAGCCACCTGTTATTCTATGTATTATATTTTCAGGTTACAGACACATACTGGACACATGCATGCACAGCTCGTGAATCCGTAATGTTCTTCTAAAGTTTAAAATATGGCTCACATGTAGCTCACTGGCCAAATTTTCTTTGTCTTCTCAGAAATAATTAAGAGCCCTTTCCTAGAGTAGTATCCTCCCACCTTGGAATGCTGCAAGGTGGGAGGACACGTTGCAAGGTGGGAGGATACTACTCTAGGAAAGGGCTCAGAAGAACGTCATAGATTCACGAACTGTGTGTGCATGTATGTGTCCAATGGGATAGAGTTATTGATGTCTACTCAATCATGGTGAGGATGTGATGTACAATTCAGAGTATAAATGTATAAAAGCACTTCCATTTAAACGTGCCGAATGTGTTAATGCTCCCAGCTTGTCGTAAATAAACTTCATCTTCCTGAATACTCAGTCTCTCATGAATGGTATTTCACAACACTAGGGCTCATTAGGAACATCAACTGTCCTTGTATGTAATTGCCTACCAACTATTCTTGGATTACCCATCTGCACTACCGGGACCCACCTAAGCCATTTGACTTGGTAGGATTGTTTTTGTTCTTTAATTGAGCACTGTTAAGTGGCCTGGCACTCTGCAACTTACCTGCATATATGCTACTTTGCCAGGGCCACATTAATGTGAGACATATTGTGCTTGCATATGGGCATGACGGGTTATGACTATTATGACTAAGCAGAGTATTTTCAAGAAATATTCGTTTTTGTGCATCTTAACGTTGGTGACATATTGAGTGTGTATTAATATACTTAGTAAAAGTTATGTTTTAATTGTCTCACCCTATTTTCTTTTTATGACGTGGTCTTCTACCCTATCACCTGGTATTTTACCTCCAGGAATGAAAAGTTCTGCTCCATGGTGGATTTCACTGCTCCGAACAGTTTCCCAGTAATTCATTGTTGTTCTTAATACCAGGAATGTCAGGACAATGAGTGAAAACATAAGGGGGCCACACAAGCAGCCGTCGTCCGCAACCCCTAAACCACAGGAACCCAAAAAACCTGAGGATCTTGTCTGGAGTATGAACATTTTTTTTGTGATATCTGCTGTTTGAATCAAGTTATGGGTCTGCTCTGTCTGGGGTCTGAAATTAATTTAGGGGACTGGTCTGGGATCTGATATTATTATAGGTATTTGAATATATTTAGGTGGTCTGATCTGCGATCTAATATTAATCTAGGTGCTAGGTGTCTGATATTATTATTGGGGGTCTAAATATATTTAGCTATGATCTGCGATCTAATATTAATATAGGTGCCATGTGTCTGATATTTATATTGGGGGTCTAAATATATTTAGCTATGATCTTTTATATAATCCATGCCCCTCGAAAAGGCAACTCTAATTTCTGCCGTGACCCGCAGCTTGGGTATCATATTGTAAACGGCTCTTCCAGGTTGTCTCTACTGGGCTGCTGGTACTGCATCGATTGGTCACTCAAGAGATCCAGCGATGCAGCTGAAAGTTACGGACGAACTGAGGTATTGCACCAGGGCCCATGAGCCTTTAGCTACGCCCCTGCCTGTTGTATAAAATTACCACAGTAAAACTGAGACACGTTGACATATTACTGCCCAGTTTAATGCTATTTATCTAACTCTAGAGAAACAATTCTGATAAATTTGAGATATCCAGTTAATTTGGGCTTTGTCACTGACTGTGAAAACCATATAAACCATCATACTTATTGAACACGATGTTCAGCAACAATAAATTCCCTTGGCAGACAAGCTAAAATAGATATGTGTGTTATGTTAAAAGTTGTGCCACAATGATGCCACAAGCAACCCTCCCTGGAAAATATAATGAAAAATCCTCATCTATAATTCTCTTTGTTCAGTAAGACACATAGCTGGAAGCAACTTCAGCATATAAAATAACCCTGACCATGATGCTGCTATGGTGCTAATGCACTTCTCTCATTTCCCACTATTTTTGCTGGAGCTGGCAGAATCACTGCAAATTACAGAAATTGCCTTAGCAGGTCTGCATAAGGAGGAAACAATGATGAAAGGCAGTTAAAGTAATCATATTGTATATGCATCACTTATATTCTGAAATAGATACACAGCCATTCACAATGTGTTTTCTAAAAGATGGCTTCCCACAGTTAATTGGTTGAATGATTTCATACAGAATAGCTTGGCATCATTACACAAAGCTACATGAAACAACTCAGCACTAACAAATTCATACAGAGTCACACCTAGTGGACAATAAAATACTGAACAACAAACACAAACAGCACCACAACATCAAAGCTTATAATACAAGATGACTTAACCCCTTAATGACCAGCCTATTTTGGACCTTAATAATGACCAAGCTATTTTTTACGTTTTTCAATCGTCGCATTCCAAGAGCTATAACCTTTTTATTTTTGTGTCGACATAGCTGTATAAGGTCTTGTTTTTTGCGGGACGAGTTGTATTCTTTAATAGCACCATTTTTAGGTACATATTATTTATTGATTAACTTTTATTAACTTTTTTTTGGGGGGGAATAGAAAAAAATCTGAAATTTCGGCACTCTTTTTTGCGTCCTAAATCTACTCCGTTTGCCGTGTGGTATAAATAACACAATAACTTTATTCAGCGGGTTGTTACGATTGCAACGATACCAAATTTGTATAGTTTTTGTATGTTTTACTACTTTTACACAGTAAAAACGCTTTTTTTTCAAAATTATTTGTTTTTGTGTCTCCATATTTGAAGAGCCGTGACGTTTTTATTTTTTCGCCGATGCGGTTGTATGAGGGCTTTTTTTGGGGGGGATGACTTGTAGTTTTTATTGGTACGATTTTGGAGTAGATGCGACTTTTTGATCACTTTTTATCAGATTTTTTTAAAGTCAGTATTCACAGAAAACAGCAATTTTTCCATAGTTTTTTATTATTTTTTTTACGGCGTTCACCATGCGGGTTAAATAATGTAATAGATTTATAGTCAGGTTACGGATGCGGCGATACCAAATATGTGTAACTTTTTAACTTTATTTTGTTTTTTTAATAGTAAAGCATTTTGTAAGGGGAAAAGCTGGGTTTTTCATCACATTTTTTTTAAAATTAACTTTATTAAACTTTTTTTTCACTTTTTTACTAGTCCCATTAGGGGACTATAATATGCGATTCTGCGATCGCTATTATAATACACTGCAATACTTTTGTATTGCAGTGTATTACTGCCTGTCCGTTTAACACGGACAGGCATCTGCTAGGTCATGCCTGCGGCATGATCCAGCAGGCATTCACTCCAGGCAGACCTGGGGGCCTTTATTAGACCCCCGGCTGCCATTAGAAACACAAACACTCGGCGATCGTATCGCCGGGTGTCGGTGGGAGAGAGAGGGAGCTCCCTCCCTCTCTCCAAAACCACTCAGATGCGGTGCTCGCTATTGCGCACCGCATCTGAGGGGTTAAACGTGTGAGATCGATACTAATATCGATCTCACACGGCAGAGCAGGGACACTCCCAGCCCTCAGCTGCCTCTAGCAGCTGAGAGCAGGGAGATTTGACAGCTCCCTGCTCTGTTTACTTATTCCGATGCCGCGACGTAAAAAGTCTATGGCATCGGAATAAGGCCCGTTAGTGACCGACGTAGAAACACGATGGGCCGGTCACTAATGGGTTAAGGTAACCCTACACATAAAAAGTGTTATTCTTAAATATCTATTTGAAAATGCATTGTGGCTGGAGCTGCCTTTTACTATGTCATACCAGCCCATGTAGATGGGATTTGAAAGTTCCATGCACTGTGTTGTAATGATTTCATTGGTGAAATTCGATATTTCTGTGTCATTTATTATGTTGGGTTATCTATCTATCTATCTATCTATCTATCTATCTATCTATCTATCTATCTATCTATCTATCTATCTATCTATCTATCTATCTATCTATCTATCTATCTATCTATCTATCTATCATCTATCACACAAGAAAATGGTGACAGCACACTGAAAACACCAATGCCACCTTTTGATCAAATTGTGTGAGCCCACCTGCCACGACAAGGTGACCTCTTAAAGGTGGGTCCTACGCTGCTCATACACCCAGAACTGGGACTAAGCCTACATATATTTGGGGATGGTAGGAACCAGCATTAAACTAATTCAAATCACCCAGGGCAAAATGGGAGGAGTGCAAGATCAAAAAATGAAGGAAGTCACTAACCACGCATATATGCAATACATAAGAAACACAGAAGTTTGAACAGCACATTCCAGCAAAATGAAACAAAATGTGTATACAGGTGCAAGTACACCTGTGACTGCAAAACAATACAGTACACAAGAAAATGACGACAACACTCTGTGAACACCAATGGCATCTAAACACTAAATTGTAAGTAGATTTAGCAGCAATGCATATTTATTTATATTTAGTGGTTTATGTGGCATTGGTGTTCCCAGAATGCTGCCACCGTTTTCTTATGTGCTGTATGATTTTGCAGTTACAAGCATTCTTGTACCTGTACACACTTTTTGTTTCATTTTGATGGGATGTGCTGATCAAAGTTTTGTGTTTCTTGTGTATTGGATATATGTTGGGTTAGTGTCTGTTTCCATTTTTTGATCTTGCACTCCTCTTATTTTGCCCTGGGTGATTTTAATTAGTTTAATGCTGGTTCCTACCATCTCCAAATATATGTAGGCTTAGTCCCAGTTCTGGGTGTATTAGTCCCAGTTCTGTACAATAGTGAGGTTCTTAGCGCACATTTTGATCAAATTGTGTGAGCCCACCTGCCACGACAAGATGACCTTTTAAAGGTGGGTCCCTACACTGCTCATACACCCAGAACTAGAACTAAGCCTACATATATTTGGGGGTGGTAGGAACCAGCGTTAAACTAAATAAAATTACCCAGGGCAAAATGGTAGGAGTGCAGATCAAAAAATGGAGGCAGTCACTAACCCCACATATATAAATTACATAAACAACACAAAAGTTTGATCAGCACATTCCAGAAAAATAAATCAAAATGTGTGTAGAGGTGCAGGAAAGCCTGTGACTGCAAATTCATAAAGCACACAAGAAAATGTCGATAGCACACTGCGAACAATGCCACCTAAACCATTAAATATAAATAAATCTGCAATGCTGCTGAATCTACTTACAATAGTGAGGTTCTTAGCGCACATTTTGATCAAATTGTGTGAGCCCACCTTCCACGATTAGGCGACCTCTATAAGGTGGGTCCCTACGCTGCTCGTTCCCCCAGAATGGGAGGAGTGCAAGATAAAAAAAATGGAGGTATCTATCTATCTATCTATCTATCTATCTATCTATCTATCTATCTATCTATCTATCTATCTATCTATCTATCTATCTATCCATCTCTATCAACAGTATCTGCCCAGCAATGTAACTCAAGTTGCTGGGGCCTAATGCAGAATCTATAACAGGGGCCCCAAATTTCACACATTCTTTATATTAGTAGTCTCCTCTACCCATCAAAAATACTAGCCATTTTTACGGTGTATTTACATATGCTGGTTTTTGTTTCTTTTATGCAAATCACGATACCAAAGGCACAAAACTGACACGTGTAAACACACTCTAACGGGTGAAAACTGGGTGTGGTTTGGGTGGCAGGGTCTCACAAATGTAATTTGCTACTTTGTTCTGGGAGCCTCAGACTAGTCCTGATGCTGCTGACGTTCCTATGGATGGGCAGCCTGGCAAACAAGGAGTATCCAATTAACATAGGAGGTAATTTGACTGCACATACATCTGTCTCTTATTGCAGAAAGAAAAAGAGTTTTGTTTTCAAGGTAAGTAGACAAAGCATGAAATGAGAAATATATTTTTGTATGAATCGGTGAGAAAAATCCTCTGTGTGCCTCTGTAAGAAATTGGAAGCAGACGGAGGCACAGTATGGGCGTCGCATTAAAGAGCCATACAACACAGATCATTAATACCTGTGTTCATGTGGCCTTAATGAAACTTCTGCTTGTTTTGATTTTTTTGCTAAACATGTTTAATTAGAAAATAGACAACTAAGCACTTTATAATATAAACCTGCCATTCTGTTAATGCACTTACCATTGTATAATGGATGTTTCCATTTTATTTTCTATGGTTACATCCAAGTAGATGTGTATATGTATACATGCCTCTCTTCTAGCCTACACTAGATATACTACTATAAAAATACTATTGTACTAGTGATTTCTTTCCTATTAAAATATAAATAAAAGAAACACGATTATAGTACCCAATATACAGATATTGCTCGACATGGAAACCAGAATCTATTGTATATATTGCTGGCTGAATTCAGAGAATATAGAAACTTCCCCAAATTGCATAATGCAAGACTAGTTTGTGTGACATATCCTCTTTCATAATATAGGAAAACATACCAGCAGTTATAACATTCTTATTTTGTTGCATTACTAAAATGCTTTAGACATCCTTAAAAGGAATTCTCTGTTTTGATATAAACACTTCTTCAACAATTGAGCACATACACTGCTCCCATTTGCCAAACTCTGTTAATATTTGTTCCTTGAGATCTAATTTTGGGGATTGAAGGTGCTGGGTGGTACGCACAGGCAGCATCGTTGTTAGGCCTTGGTACCCTGGTGTAATTCTGCACTCATATTCCTCAACACACGTGTTTTGCTTGGGAAAATACTGCACAATCAGTGATGGATTAAGGAGATCAAAGGCCCTATGCTAGTCCCCAAACTTGCCCACTGCCACCCTGCCGTGCCGTGTCTATGATCAACACTATCTTAACCTTTTAGTGACAACCAATACACCTTTTCACGTTTTTCCTTTTCACGGCGGCCTAGTCTAAGTCCTGCATGGGTGTCCCGTGCAGGCTGGAGACGGGGCTCGACTGTCTGAAAACAATGACCACAATTGAAGTTTACTTTGATCACGGCCGTAAAACCAGTTAAATGCTGTGGTAAAAAACTACCGCAGCATTTAACTTGTTTACGGAGGGAGGGAGCTCCCTCTCTCACCCATTGGCAGCCTGCAAATGCAATCGTGGGCCTCCGATGGGGTGCCATGGCAGTCGGGGGCCTGATAAAAGCCCCCAGTTCTGCCCTGGGCATATGCCTATTTGCCTATTAGGATGTGCCAGGCAATAATGTTTTGGTATACTAAGTAGAGATACTAAAGATCGCATAGTGAAGTCCTCTAGTTGGACTAAAAAAATAAGTAAGTAATGTGAAATAAAAATTATTAATAAAAATTACAGTAAAAAAAAAACAACCACTTTTTTCCATAAAAAGTGGTTTTATTTAGTAAAAGTGTCAAAAATCAATAAAAGTACATATATATGGTATTGCCGCGACCGTAATGACTCAAACAATAAAGTTAATACGTAAGTTAAACCACAAGGTGAACACCGTAAAAACAAAACCAAAAAAAAAATGGCGAAATTGATATTTTTTTCCATTGCCCCCCAAAATTCATAATAAAAGTTAATCAATAAGTCCCATGTACCCCAAAACAATAACAATCTAAACTACGTGTCGTCCCGTAAAAAACAAGCGCAAAAATCACTACATTGACGGAAAAATAAAAAAATGTTGGCTCTTGGAATGCGACGATGCAAAAACAAATAATTTTAGTTCAAAAGTTGTAAAACATAAAAAACCTATACATATGTGGTATTGTCGTACCGACCCATAGAATAAAGTTAGTGTGTTATTTACGCCGCACAGTGAACAGCGTCAATTTAAAATGCATAGAACAATGGCGGAATTTCAGGGGGTTTTTTCTACTCCCCCCAAAAAAAGTTAATAAAAGTTAATCAAAAAATGATATGTACCCCAAAATCATGCCAATAAAATGTTTTTCATACAATCCTTGATATTAACAAATTTATAAGGAATCTTACTGTGAAACAGCATTTTCTCATGTCTGATTCTGAAGATACAAACATGGAGATATTGTCAGACTCCACACCCAATAATGATGGAAATTCACCAGAGAATCATATCTGCACATCACTTCTTCCAACTACTGAACAGAGTAATCCGGGTTCCGACATGGAGGTGTTAAGTCCCACTTCAATGGAGAATAGAGACACATCTATACCACTGTTAGGCAACACTGAACAATCTATATTGGCTCTTTCATTTCAGGAATTACAAACCATTTCATGTTTAGATAATCTCAGGAGAGATGGCATTAACCAAGAGAATAAGACCATTAACCAACTATCTAATTTCTCCACAACCAATGTCCGTTTCTATCCAATTAAATCAAGGACGGACTCCATGGACACCTTCCAAAGCTTACTAGAAAAAGAACTCCAAGCTTTATGGAATAAAACCAACCAGACCCTGCATAAATCAAATCTGTCTAAAAAACTTAAAGAGGCAAAAAAAGCTCTTGAAAATAACAAAGAGATCGTTATCAAAATGGCAGATAAAGGCGGAGGAGTAGCTGTCATGGACAAATCGGAATATAAAATATCCATAGTAAATCTCCTATCTGATAGCCAAACGTACAGAAGGCTGGAAAATAATCCCATTGAGATCATCCACAAAAAAATGAAACAGCTTCTCAATGAAGGCTTAAATAATGGCCATATCAGCCATAAACAATTTAAATATATTTATATAGAACAGCCTATTACACCTATATTCCATGCCCTTCCTAAGATTCATAAATCAACAAAGCCTCCACCTATGCGCCCTATTGTGTCTGGAATTGGGTCCATCCTGGAACGATTATCGGAATGGCTGGACACACTATTACAGCCGATAGTTCAACAAACTCCAGCGTTCCTAAGAGACACTCGGGATGTGTTGCGTTCATTTCAACATAAAATTTGGAAAAATGAATATTCATGGCTCACATGTGATGTCATATCACTCTATACCTCGATACCCCACCAAACTGCACACATGGCCTTAGAATATTACCTAGCCAATAATAGTGCATATACGAGCAAGTTTCAAATATACACCCTGGAGGTTCTCACTTTCCTCATGACTCATAATTACTTTCTATTTGACGGTGTATTTTACTTACAACTCAAGGGGGTGTCCATGGGAGCTAAATTCTCCCCCTCCATAGCCAACTTAGTTATGGCCTGGTGGGAGGAACACAATATTTTTTCTACCAATAACCCATTTGGACACCATATCGAATGGTATAAAAGATACATTGATGACCTGCTTATCATCTGGAAGGGTGATGTACAATCAATTCTCAAATTTCAGGATTATATAAATGATAACCCGCACAATCTCAGATTCACGTACAGCCACAATAAATCTGATATCATCTTTCTTGATTTGGAACTAAAAGGTATAGAAAGAAAAATAATTGAATCAAGGACTCACCGTAAACCGACCTCAACTAACACTATCCTACATGCAGAGAGCAATCATGCTAAAAAAACCATCATGAATATTCCGATAGGGGAAATGTACCGGGCAAGAAGAAATTGCAGTTCCAATGAACATTTCAATATAGAACAGAAACAAATATGCTCTAGGCTACAAAAACGAGGCTATCCGAGTTGGTCTCTGAATAGAGCCACCAACATCACTACAAAAATATCAAGAAAAGATCTATTGAAGTACGATAAAGATGATATGAAGAGAATTGAACCAGAACATCAAATGCCCACATTAATATTACAACAAAGCAATCAATTTCCTGAAATTAAAAAGATAATAAACAGATACCTACCGGTGCTATTCGAAGACGAGAATCTACGGTCCATCCTCCAACAAGGGGTCAGAATTGTTGCCCGCAAAGCACCATCTCTTGGTAGCTCACTTTCTCCTTCTTTATTTACATCTAATAATTCCAAATCCACGTGGCTAGAAAGTAAGGGTTTCTTTAAATGCGGGCAACACCCATGCAAAACGTGCACATACGCATATCCCAGTAGAAACTTTTCCAATTTTGACAACACAGTAAAATTTACAGTACAAAACTACATTAATTGCAACTCAAATGCAGTCATCTATATTATAGAGTGTACGGAATGCAAATTAAAATATGTAGGATGCACTAGTAGAAAATTGAAAACTCGAATACTGGAACACCTAAGTTATATCCGTAATCCCAATATCGTCAATGTGTCTAATGCAGCTAAACATTTTATCTATCAACACAATAGGACAACTAATTCTTTCCAATGTCAAGCAATAGAAAAAGTCCACCTACCCAAAAGAGGGGGGGATTTACAATATAAAATTTACCAACGTGAAGCCCACTGGATTTTCAAATTGAATACACGGTTCCCCAATGGTCTTAACATAAGACACGACTTAAATTTTCACTATTGAAACACATGAAGGGACTAAAATACATACTATTCAAATAAATACAGTTGTAGCATGTCAGCTGTACAACAGTATTACTATGACACTAAGATCAGAGAGGAAATAAAATCAATATTTCCAATACTAATAATTATTTTATGGTAAAATCCCACATAGCTTATAACAAGAGGGCAAAACATCAAGCCCATGAAGTAGGACCATAAATTGAGTATACACTCTGTCTTCTATAGTTAAAAAATATTTATTTTAAAAAAAACCCTAAAAAACATACCCCCTTGAGTCAGTAAAGTAATAATATACTGGTGGCCAAGAGTGATCCTCAAGTGACCAACCAGCTACAACCAAGTGTATCTCACTGAGTATCTATATAATAGTAAAACTTTCTTCTTTCTCTTTAGCTAAGGTACGCACATCTTTTTTAATAATGTTGGGTGTATGTTATATGCTTATTACACACCAACATCTTTTAAACCAAATCACCTAGGTGAATAAAAGACTATCTATTTGACTTCTGTCATTTACACATCATCTTTTCGTTTCCATCCATCTCTATATCATTAGAGTTGTTGCTCTAAATACATTTTTCCTATCTGTTTAACCTTATCCTGCAACTGACTATCTAATTAAACACGGCTAATATTTTTCTTAGATCTCATATAGCCAGAATTAAACCATGTTCGATTTATGTTTCTCTTCCACTAAGTTCCCGTTCATATAAATAAATAAATACATATACTTGACAAAGTTTTAATAAATTTAATAAATTCAATATATTTGATCATATATACACATTGTGCATTAAAGAAATAGGTTTCTATACTTACGATCGGACTGTGCTATCTCGGATTCGGTCTTCAGCGTCAGAAAAGACACTTCCTGGTTGTGCGGTTCAACGTTACCATACCCTATGGAACGCAAGCACAACCAAGAATGACACATAGAACCGGAAGTACTTCAATCCGACAGTCAATGATCATGACTGCCTTGCAGATGAACACTGCTACATACAAAACTTAAATATATATAATGCATATGTGCCCGTACTATATCTTTCTTTCATCTTCACACTTAAAACTATATATTTAGATCGTTAAAATATGAATACATACCCAAAATACAACGCTGGGAACGTAAACAGTTTCTAATTAACGATAATAATGCACAACTGTGTACTGGAGCATATAAGGCAGCTATCGAACATAGTCAGTTAGCTTCAGCCATGACTAAGGACGCTTGGAGCGTCTGAAACGCGTAGGCTCTCTATCTACCACTACCACAATTTTTTCTCCACTATATCAGGATGTCACACCGTGCTCTTTATTCCTGATTTTAACCTGCCAAACATACTGGCCCATTAAACTTGGAAATAGTTCTTCCATTTTAAAATAACTGTCCGTGCTGGATTCAACCCCATTTTTTCTAATAAAATGAATAACTAATCCTGCAAAAAACAAGTCGTCATACAGCTATGTAGACAGAAAAATAAAAAAGTTATAGCTCTTTGAATGCGACTATAGAAAAACAAAAAAAATTGCTTGGTCATTAGGGCCTAAAATAGGCTGGTCACTAAGGGGTTAAATACCCTTTTTTGTATACTTTTTGTGTTGTACAAGTATTTATTAAAACAAACATGTCAGAAGAGCTGATAGCCCCTCTACAAAACCAGTGACTCACAGGTTACGTCTTCTCAGATTAGAGTAGTTATTTTTCCTTTTCTTCTCCATCAGGGCAAAACCGCTATTATTAAATAACAACTTTGGACCCTCACTTCTTCAGCCATCCCCACCCTTTATAGCAACTCAAATAAATTCAGACCCCAAAGTGTATTCAGACCCCATACCAGACTCCTAAAATAATTCAGATCCCAGACCAGACCCCTAAATACATTTAAACCCCAGACCAGACCCCTAAATTAATGCAGAACCCAGACCAGACCCATAAATTCATTAAGACCCCAGACCAGACCCCCTAAATAAATTCAAACCCCAGACCAGTTTCCACAATAATTCCTACCCCAGACAAATCAACCAAAATAAATTGAGACCCCAGACCAGACCCCTCAATTACTGCAGACCCCAGACCAGACCCCTAATTTCAGACCCGAGACCAGACTCATGAACTTACCCTCCTCACTCCCAGGCTCCTCTTCAGGTCCAGGTGCTGCCGCACTTTTCTTTAGACAGGAAGAGCATGTTGCATGTGAGTTTCCACTATTTGGCGAGTAGAGTGGCATTGGAACGCGCGCTGGAAGCTAAGTAATGCAACAGTTAGAGAACACTGTAGTTTGCTCTGTTAGACTGGAGCTACACAGTGACTAAAAGTCACAAGAGCATCACATGAAAGTCATAGTCACACTGTGAATTCTTATTTCTATAAAAAAAAATTCACAAGTGACCTTGTGACTGTTGCAAAATTCTAGACTCTGCCGTAGCATGGTTGCTTTTGAGTTTGCACTTCCACACAAAGCCTAAATAATGCAGAATTTCCATACAGATTTTCAGAGCTCAAATTCTGGAGCATTTTTGCATGAGAAATTGACATGCTACATATTGAGAATCCGCTCCGCAGGTCAATCTCCGCATGTATTTTCTGCTGGGTTTTTCCGCAACGTGAATCTCATCCACTTTGCTGCTAGTGTTCTGCGGAATTTGTTTACACTGTGTGTGGGTGTTCCCTAAGATACACATTGCAACTGTGACACACCCTGCAACTATATGTCACTGTGTCGTAGCCCCAGCCCACAAGGAAGCACATTGGCTACATATTGTGATATATATCATAATCGTCATATCTAGATCAATACCATTGTCATCATATCATTTATGAAATCGCCCATTTCTAGCTTAAGAGCTTGTGCCCCATATCTGTTAATACCCTAGCAATGCCTTTGATAGCAGGTTCTATTTAGGGAAAAAAAATTAGGCAACTATCCAGTTCATCCAGCATTCTTCCAAGATGAGTGGCAATACAAGAAAAAAATCCCCACGCACTTCGGGCTTATTCACACGGGCATATTGCGGCTCAGTTCAACCTCTCAGTTCAGCGCTATATACTATACTATACCTGAGGTTTTCTTCTGTCAGATTCTGTTTGAAATAAATATTCTCTGCCAGAAGCATTGCTTTTGGTGGAGAATATTTCTATTATACTGTGCCGTATGGGGGCACAATATGGTGCAACACAGACTGTCTGCAGCTCTGTGCACAGTCTTAAAGTTCATTGAGAACAGCACTTGTGAACTGAATTTTCTTATAATGTACAATTTATTAGTAAACGCGTGTACTACAGTACATGTGGTCAGTTATTTGAGCTATATCTATATCTAAGTACAGAACGTACTGGTTTCCATAGCAAGTTGTACACGTCCTCCTTACGAATAAGACACCATATAAGAAGCTACAAATGTTGCAGAGATGATAACACTCTGAAGTTAAAGTAGCACTGTATGTTTACCCTCCCAATCCTATAGTAAATCACAGATAATACATTTTAATATCAAAACGTTAAACTTAGCTCTGCTACATCTACTTTTGGCTTTAATACTTTAATTCTTTAATTTTATTCTTCACTCTACATCCTTCCACAGTTTTGTGTTCCACTAGGTACATGGGTTAACAAACATTACAATTTTGAAGTTAGATCTCATGATATCATCACTCAGACATGTCGTAACTAGTTATGGACTACATGCCACATTGAAGATAGAAACCCTTAAAATAACAATAGCGGTATCTTATCATTAACCGCTTCCCGACCGCCCACACTAAATTCACGTCGGCACTTGCTGGGCTCTGTGCAGCGCCGACGTGAATTCACGGTGGGTGTTAAAAGCGCGATACGGGTGTCTCAGAGTAGCGCTGACACCCGGATCGCGCTGTTGACCCCTGCCTCTGGTCCCGGAGACATGACCGGGACCTAATTGGTTCAGGTCCCGGTCATCTGATCGCAGAGAAAGTTTGTTGTAGCAACGAACTGGAAAGTTTGTTACTACAACAAACTGGAAAGTTTGTTGCTACAATAAACTTTCCCGGGGACCGATTGCGGGTGCTGCAGTCGGTTGTAAGGCAGAACCGGAGGCCATACAACGGCCCCCGGGTCCGCCATGCACAGCAGCCTATGAGAACCAGCCGGAGGCCGGTCCTCATAAGCTTCCTGTCAGTGTGACTCTCAGCGTCACACTGACATTTTATAATACGTTACACTACCTAGATAGTGTAATGTATTATAGCAGCATTCACAACGACCCAAACTATAAAACTATAATATTATTAGTCCCGCACGGTGAACAGCACAAAAAAAATAATTAAAAAACAATGTCAGAATCACTATTTTTTTGGTCATCAACCCTCCAAAAATATAGAATAAAAAGTGATCAAAAAGTCGCATGTACCCCAAAATAGTACCAATAAAAACGACAACCCGTCCCGCAAAAAACAAGCCCTTACACAGCTTTTTTAACTGAAAACTAAAAAAGTTATGGCTCTCAGAATATGGTAACACAAAAAATAAATCATTTTATCGAAAAGTGATTTTATTGCACAAATGCCACAAAACATAAAAAAACTATATACATCTGGTATCGCCGTAATCGTATCGACCCGCAGAATAAAGTAAAATGTAATTTATAGCGCACGGTGAAAAGTGTAAAAAAAAAAACAAAAAAAAAAAACATTGGCAGAATTTGTTTTTTGTCACTTTGCTTGCCAAAAAAAAATCTAATAAAAAGTGATAAAAAAATCACATGTACCCTAAAATGGTACCAATGAAAACTACAGATTGTCCCGGTGAAGAAAAAATAAAAAAAGTTCTGGCTCTCAGAATATAGCGACAGAAATTGTGCAGTGTCCAAAAGCGGATAAGATCGGGCGCCATTTATCAGTGCGACATTGGCCACATATCTGCGGATTATTATTTATTTACCGAATTATTATACCCTCTTATTATGTCCTGATGTACTCTGCCCAATTTACACATACCCCCACATTATAAACTGAAATACTAGCAAAACACCAAATAGAACAGTTACAAAGCAAACTCTGCGCTCCAAAAGCCAAATGGCGCTCCCTCCCTTCTGAGCCCCACAGCGTGCCCAAACACCAGCTTACGTCCACATATATGATATTTTATATCCGGGAGAACCTGCTCAACATTGTATGATGTATTTGTCTTCAGTGGCACAAACTGGGCACAACATATTGTGCATTAAAATGGCATATCAGTGGAAAATTTGAATTTTCACTTTGCACCATCTGCTGTGCGGGAGGTTATATATGGAGCGGGCTCATGCGCTGCTCCATATTCTGCAGGTGTCCGCTGTGTATTACAGCTGACACCCGGGAAAAATGGACAGGAACAACGATCGCGCTGTTACAGGAGTCTGTAAAAATTATATTATACTGCAATACATTAGAAATGCAGTGTATTGTACCAGCGACCTAATGATCGCTTGTTCCAGTCCCCTAAAGGGACTTTTGGGAGGTTTCCACTGTTTTGGTACCTCAGGGGCTTTGCAAATGCGACATGACACCCGAAAACCATTCCAGCTAAATTTGAGCTCCAAAAGCCAAATATTGTTCCTTCCCTTCTGAGTCTTGCCGTGGGTCCAAACAGCAGTTTCTTACCACATATGGCATATTGCTGTAATCAGGACAAATTGCTTTACAAATTTTGGGGTGATTTTTCTCCTTTATTCATTGTAAAAATTAAACATTTCTATGTTTTTTCAGAAAAAAGTAGATTTTCATTTTCACGGCCTAATTCCACTAAATTCAGCAAAAAAACTGTGGGGTCAAAATGCTAACTACACCCCTAGAAAAATTCCTTGAGGGGTGTAGTCTACAAAATGGGGTCACTTTTGGCACTGAAAACCAATCCAGCACAATCTGCGCTTCAAAATCCAAGTGGCGCTCCTTCCCTTCTGAGCTCTGCCGTGGGTCCAAACAGCAGTTTAGTACCAAATATGGGGTATTGCTGTAATCGGGAGAAGTAGCTTTACAAGTTTTGGGGTGCTTTTTATTCTTTATTCCTTGCAAATATTATTTTTATTTATATTTTTTCAGAAAAAAAGTAGATTTTCACTTTCACAGGCAAACTCCAATAAATATAGCAGAAGACCTGTGGGGTCAAGATGCTAACTATACCCCTAGATAAATTCCTTGAGGGGTGCAGTTTCCAAAACCGTGTCACTTTTGGGGGATTTCCACTGTTTTGGCACTACAAGACCTCTTCAAACCCGACATGGTGCCTAAAATATATTCTAAAAAAAGGAGGCCACAAAATCCACTAGGTGCTCCTTTGCTTCTGAGGCCGGTATTTCAGTCCATTATCACACTAGGGCCACATGTGGGATATTTCTAAAAACTGCAGAATCTGGGCAATAAATATTGAGTTGCATTTCTCTGGTAAAACCTTCTGTGTTACAGAAAAAAATGTATTACAAATGAATTGCAGCAAAAAAAAAAAAAATTTGTCAATTTCCCCTCTACATTGGTTTAATTCCTGTGAAACGCCTAAAGGGTTAAGAAACTTTCTAAATGCTGTTTTGAATACTTTGAGGGGTGCAGTTTTTATATGGGGTGATTTATGGGGTCTATCTAGTACATAAGGCCCTCAAAGTCGCTTTAGAACTGAACTGTTCCCTGTAAAAACCGCCTTTTGAAATTTTCTTGAAAATGTGAGAAATTGCTGGTAAAATACTAAGCCTTGTAACGTCCTAGAAAAAGAAAATAATGTTCAAAAAACTATGCAAATATAAAGTAGACATATGGAATATGTGAAATAGTAACTATTTTGTGTGGTATTACTATCTGTTTTACAAGCAGATACATTTAAAATTAGAAAAATCATAATTTTTGCAAATTTTCTCTAAATTTTGGTGTTTTTCACAAATAAGCAATAAATTTATTGACCAAATTTTTCCACTAATATAAAGTACAATATGTCACGAGAAAACAATCTCAGAATCGCTTGGATAGGTAGAAGCATTCCAGAGTTATTACCACATAAAGAGACACATGTCAGATTTGAAAAAATGAGGCTGGTCCTGAAGGCCAAAATGAGCTCGGTCTTGAAAGGGTTAAGCTGCACAAACAAGCCGTAGAGAAACAGCTTGTCGCTAGCTATAACATAGGCTTGCCTGTCTCTAGTCAGAAACCAGTACACTGCCATAGTTGTCATAAACATTCAAAAAACAAGTTCCAGACTTCCTTAAATTGACATGTAAGTGAGTGAGAAGGCTGCAAGTATAGCAATTCAGTGACAATACAATTATGTCTGCTAGGTTGAAATGAGTTTATATGGAGCAGATGCAAATCAGATCTGAAAAAGAGCAATTTAGATATTTCCATAAATGTGTTATGTCCTCAAATGGCACTGGCATGCGGAGCTCTGGCTTATTTCTGTTGTGAAGTACTGTTTAGCTACTGTTTGTTTTGCTATTTTTTCTTGAGCAAAAGTTACATTATATTTGTTTCATTATTTGTCCCATTATTCCTGCACTAAACAAACATAAAATGTAAGAGATAAAAGAGAGAGAGAGAAAAGGGTGTGCTGTTTTGGTTTATTATAAGTCGGCAATTTATAATTATGCATTGCACACAAAGAAAAATCATAACTAAAAGCCGAGTTGGTCAATACATACTGTGTCTACAAACATCTACACATAGAAGTATCTACCCATGTGGTGTGGGAAGCTGTGTGCTAGCAATGTAACACAAGAAAGATCATCAAATCTGTCTCTTACTCTTATCTTTCTTGACTATTTGGAAGAGATGTGAATCCAAAGATTCCAAAAGTGCAGTTTTATGTTCCAGTTCTAATTTTTAATTGTATGGAAAACATAGTGGCCATAAAATGGAGTGTACATACTGTACTATGCACAGCATGTGAGCCTTTTTAGCATTTCAATTTATTTTTTTACTGTCTTTTGCTTTATGAGTCTAAGAGCAAACATTACAGTACAAATTTATTTACAATTGTAGCGTCCATGGCCACGTGCCGTCGGGTTTACTCACCTCCCAACGCCCGCAGCCATTGATCAGTGAGCGCTGGCTCGCATCTCCTTCCTAGGAGACACCAGTGCTCACTTCCGCTCGGTTTTGCTGTGTGCCGTAGGGTGCGCACGCACGCTCGTGTCCCCGGTCTTAAAGGGCCAGCGCGTGCACATGTGAACAATCATCATCATCAACTACAGATGATTCCTGGACTATAAGAAGGGCCCTGCCCTTCTGATCCTTGCCTGAGCGTTGTTAGTGTATCCCAAGTTTGTCTTGCAAATGGTTTCTTAGTGTTTTTCCGCTACAGTTGTTACCCGTGCCCTGTTACCCATATCCTGTATCCCGTGCTGTGTTCTAGTGAGACTCTTAGTGTTTGAGTCGTGCCCTACTGCACCTGCTGTCGTTTGCCACATCCAGTGTCGTTTGCCACATCCAGTGTCTTCTGCCACGTCTAGTGTCTTCTGCCACATCCAGTGTCTTCTGCCACGTCCAGTGTCGTCTGCCACGTCTAGTACTGTCCGCCACGTCTGGCGCAACCTGCTGCACCTACCTCCATCCGTGCTGAAGCCACAGCCACTGTCTGGACTAGTTCAGGTACCCGTGTATTACAAACTGCTATAGACTTTTTTATAGACTGTGACTAGGCCAGCTGCCTCTCCACTACGGCGGAGCGGCCTAGTGGGTCCACATACCCTGTGATCATGATAACAATCATCCCAACAGTGGCTACTGAAGGCAATTCTAATAATACTACACTTTTCAATGCCAAATCCTATTTCATACCAATTATGAAGCACCTTTGCCAGTGCATATATGTTCTCCAATATTTAGAAAGATACTTTTTGTTTGCAGTTTTGAGTAACTGTTCCATTTTAGGCTGCCTGTAGGCCAAATATAGTACATATAAGCGACCAGTGCTGAATAAATTGTTGACTATCTGACTTTTATTGTTCATAGGGGATAACCGTAAATTTTGATATATTACATTTAGGTTAATTGGGTCAGGCCTAGTGTTCAGTCAATGATTGGCGGGGGAGCGTTTTTTTTGGGATGGATGTGTTTTATGTTTAATCTTTCTCTATTTTTTTTCTCTATTTTTTTTTGGGGATTATGGCCTGTCAAAGGTCAGAAAAGACCTTTAAGGGACTTTATCATTTAATTTTATTTTTTTTAGACTACACTTTTGAACTGTAATTGGGGCTGCGGCTTCCTACCACCGGCATCTTGGCAATCCCCCTTCCTCTCTTCTACTGTATACACAGCACTCATTGAGTGCTGTGTACGTGAGTACAGAGAAGACAAAAGCAGTGATAACCGCTTATGTCTTCTCTCCAGGGTCCCTGGCAGTTTCTGACTGCCAGGCACCTGACAATTAGCTGCAGGTGTGGGATTAAAATTTTTAATAACAGGTTTTCTTATTTGCTGACACAGACATATGTGCCGGGGTGGTGTTGCGGTGGTGTATCGCTCCATGGAAAATGATTCTAATAATCAAATAAAACAATTTCAATATTCAAAATACACCCTATATTAAAGTGGACTCTAAATAAAGAAATTCCCTGTCCAAAATGTTAAACTAGATTGCCACACTATGTATATAATTACATAAGCATACATACCTACCTACCCACACTTCATATTAAACTCACCCATTATGTATAGACCTATATGCGAACATTCAATATCCTAAGCGTGCTCAGCCCATTTAGTTAGGCTGTGCACTGTCAGAAGGGTGGAGGACAGTGCAGCGTGCGCATAAAACTGTGATAACTCTCCTGGCTAATGCACAGATTTGGTACCAGAATCAAGCTCAGTACATATATACAGTGCCAGCACCAAGCTCAGTACCTAAATACAACACCAGAACCAAGCTCAGTACATAAATACCACATCAGAACCAAACTCGGTACATAAATACAGCGCTAGAACGAAACTTAGTACATATATACAATACCAGAACAAAGCTTAGTACATGCATACAGCGCCAGAACCAAACTTAGTACATAAATACAGCACCAGAACAAAGCTCCGAACCAATTTTAATGTAATTTTGACAACCGATTCCAGAGAACCAGGGCCAACCAGCCAGATCCCACCCCTGTTTAACTGCCTAGTCGCTTGGCCAGAAAGCTTAAACCTGCAGAATAAAAATATAAAGTGAGCGGTCCCCAAACAGTTAGCACCACAAGGAACAAGATACCTCTGTTCTCAATACTGCCATGGCTATGTACATGGCCATATTACAGATATGTGTGATGCAAATCTGTAATATGGTGTCGATCGAATTCTATGGGTCCTTTCCATATCTCCATGTGCCTCTGATTTTACATAGGGTTTACATATGGGTTTTTCTGTAAACAATAGTGAAATGTTCCTGTGGGGAGAATACTGTGCTTTCCAAAAGCACGATAGGCAACACACAGAGGGTATATGGCATTGTTGTGTGTATGAGCCCTTAGTTTGTCAGAGCAACAGTTCATTTAGGACTTCTTTATTTTTATGATATTTTGAACAAATATTAGATCAGTTGTTACATTGTAGAGACATAAGGCATATGGTAGGACAAAAACAGATTTTGATATGACAGCTTCAGTATCTTTTATTATATTCTCATATTCAGCACAGGATTAACCACTCAAAGTAGAGGGAAAAAATGATTTGGTTGGTATACGTCCAAATTCTATTAGGGCAGTCACGTCTACTGTGATTAGCTCCTTACATCACTCTGATAATTGGGTACATTTGGTTATTAAGCACTTGTGCATGATTTTAGAATTGCAAGAAATATATAAGTATGGTGCTACAATTTATTAACCAGTGCGACAGTCTTACTATAGAGAGTCAGGGAATAAAGTATGCTGCATTTTTAAACAGGTGCACTGTATGTATAGTCTGCAAATGTATTTAACTCATAAGATAAATGGCAGCCATAGGGCCCATGTGGTGAACTTGGTGACACTTGACAGTGCACTATCCTTGCTTGGCATCACAGAATGTATTGATGTGGTATATGTCAGACAGGGAGCCAAGATGCATTAATCTCCTTCTCGAATAATAGTTTCATTATTTTTGCATGTCTTAAAAGTTTAGCTTTTAATGTTTTATGGTCATTGCCCTGAAGGTTTGCAGAGCTTAGAAAGGACATATACACTATTTACAGTATATATGTATGTGTGACCTTTGCTTTTATATCATTACAATTTATCATATATTCATAGTATACAAACCTGCAGGTATAAAAAACACAGAAATAATTGGTTTCATTAGCATATGTCAAATTATAATTATAGCTGAACAAAAACAGAGGTTTCATTATGGAATGATTTATAACAGACTGGATCATGGATCACAGACAGAACCCTCCATTAGTAAGGATAAAATGTATCATAGGGCTCTAAATGGCTCTAAAAAAACCATCTCATTCCATTTCAATCAATCAATCAATCAATCAATCAATCAATCAATCAAAAGGTACTGTTTTTTCAGTTTTATTCCAAGCTATTAAATTATTATTTTACACATTTAAATGTAGCCTTATATTCCTTACCCTATTTTTAAGTAAAGGTAAAGTAAGGGGTTTGCACTGTTTACTGTCATAATAAAACAATAGGGTGATATGTAACTTTTTAGTATTGCCATATTATACCCCCACAGATCAGATGAGAGATTACACCATGTAGACCCAAACCAGTTGCTTTAGTTTATTTATAGAGCTGCTGTGTTTATATCAAGGCAACATACACATGTCAAATACTCATTTACTAAATAGCATACATAGTTACATAGGTTAAAAAAAAGACACAGGTCCACCAAGTTCAACCTTTCTCAATAAATTACACGTCTTTCATTGCTTGATTATTTATGACCTTCAATGCCATTCCTCAGTAAATAAACATCTAGCCTTTTTTTAAATGCTAACATAGTATCTGCCATTACCACCTCCTGGATTAGCGCATTCCATAGCTTGACCACTCTAACTGTAAAGAACCCTTTCCTATGTTGATTTCTTCCACACGCAATGGGTGTCCCCTTGTCCTTTTTAGGGCAAAGCCCCACGTGGCAGAATTGCTCTGGAATTCCGCTGCGGACACTCCGCAGCGTTAATCTGCAGTGGACCCGTTTCTCCATTGCCTTCCACTTCTTTTTAGTAGGCTTCGTTTAGACGAGGCGGAAAATTCCGCTGCAGAGCATAGGCTGCGGTGCGGAATTTGGTGTCCGCAGCATACAATGGATGTTGCGGACCAGTGGCGGACTGGTTGCGGACTCATTGCGGAAGTTCTCCATTGACTTCAATGGAGATTCTAAATTCCGCAATGGAGTCCGCAGATGTCATGTACATGTTATGTGTGCT
The DNA here is from genome assembly GCF_050947455.1 of Rhinoderma darwinii. NCBI lineage: Eukaryota > Metazoa > Chordata > Amphibia > Anura > Rhinodermatidae > Rhinoderma > Rhinoderma darwinii. The sequence continues at coordinate 330,810,482 of NC_134687.1, read as the reverse complement.
GCGGATGCGTATTGCTTTTTTAACATGACATTTCTTCATTCTGGCTGGACCTATGTATTTCTAGGTCTACATCCAGACTGAGGAAGTCAATGGGGCTCCCGTAATTACGGGTGACTATGTGTGTGCACCCGTAATTACGGGAGCGTTGCTAGACGACGTCAGTAAATAGTCACTGTCCAGGGTGCTGAAAGAGTTAAGCGAGTTCAGCACCCTGGACAGTGACTACCGATACCAATATACAGCAACCTGTAAAAAAATTAGAAGTTCATACTTACCGAGAACTCCCTGCTTCTTTCTCCAGTCCAGCTTCCCAGGATGACGTTTCAGTCTAAGTGACGGCTGCAGCCAATCACAGGCTGCAGCGGTCACATGGACTGCCGCGTCATCCAGGGAGGTCGGGCTGGATGCCGAAAGAGGGACGCGTAACCAAGACAATTGCCGGTAAGTATGAAATTCTTTTACTTTCACTAGGGAAAGTGTTGTCCCTTCTCTCCATCCTGCACTGATAGAGAGAAGGGAAGTACTTTCACCGCAATACGCAGCAGCTAGTCTGCATCAATTTACTGCACATTTTGGGCAGATCCGCCACAGAATCTGCAACGCAGATTCTGTGCGGCATTGATGCGGACAGTTGCGGAAGAAAACCGCCACGTGGGGTCATGCCCTTAGAGTCCTTGGAAGGAACAGATTATGTGCTAGTTCTCTGTATTGACCACAGATATACTTATACATGTTAATGAGATCCCCTCTAAGACGTCTTTTTTCCAAGCTGAACAGCCCAATTTGTCTAGCCTTTCATTGTAATCGACACCTCCCATACATTTAGTCACCCACCTTTGAACCCTCTCCAGTTATCCTATATCCTTTTTACAATGTGGAGCCCAAAACTGAATTCCATATGAAAGATGTGGCCTTACAAGGGACTTATAGAGGGGTAATATAACATTTAAATCAAAGGTTTTTATCTCTCTTTTTATACACCCTAAAATCCTATTTGCTTTTCCAGCTGTTGCATGACATTAAGTGCTGCTTAGCTTATTTGTTACCAGAATACCCAGGTCCTTCTCTTGTTCCGTTATCACCAGTTTTATTCCATTTAATGTATATATGAATTAATACTATTATTTCGTCCTAGGTGCATTACTTTACATTTATTAACATACATTTTTATCTGCCATGTTTTTGCCCATGCTGCCAGCTTATCTAGGTCTTTCTGTAATATTTTATATACAAGTTGAGTTTTAAGTATCCTACAAAGTTTTGTATCGTCACCAAAAACTGTCACCTTGCTATCAATCCCATCCACAAAGTCATTAACCGCTTCCCGCACCTTGGCGTAAACGCACGTCCAAGTGAGCAGTAACTTCGTACACCTGAGCGTGCAGTTACGTCTCCGCTTTAACAGTTAACCGCCGTGCGGCGCTACACCGCAGAGGTGGTTAACTGTGCAGGGTGTCTGCCTTCCCTCTGTGTTGCCGATCAGTGGCCCATCGCCGCTGATTTCGGCAATTAATCCCTTGGATGCAGCGGTCGATTTCGATCGCCGCATTTAAGAGGTTTAGAGCAGATCGGCAGCCCCCACATGCATTTGTGGGGACTTGCGATCCTTGTCACGGTAACCGGAGGCCAGACAATGGCCTCTCGTCTGCCATGTATTGAAGCCCATGAGGACCAACCAAAGGCTGGTCCTCATAGACTTCCTGTCAGAGTGACTGTCACGTCACAATGACAGTTTGAACACATTACACTACGTAGATAGTGTAATGTATTCTAGCAGCGATCAGGGCTGCAAGTCTAAATGTCCCCTAGTGGGACAAGTAAAAAAAAGATTATAAAAATGTTTTAAAAATGTAAAAATAAAAGTTATAAATTACATAAACAAAAAATGCTTTTTTTTTTCCTATAACAAGTCTTTTATTATAGGAAAAAAATAAACACGTTAAAAAAAGTACACATATTGGTTATCACCGCGTTCGTAATGACCCAAACTATAAAACTATGATATTATTTTTCCCTCACGGTGAACACCGCAAAAAAAAAAAGTTAAATACAATGCTAGAATCACAATTTTTTGGTCACCACCCCTCCCAAAATATACAATAAAAAGTAATCAAAAAGTCGCATATGTGCCGAAATAGTACCAATAAAAACTACAACCCGTCCCGCAAAAACAAGCCCTTACACAGCTTTTTTGACTGAAAAATAAAAAAGTTATAGCTCTCAGGATATTACGCAAACGCTGCAAAACATAAAAAAATTATATACATATGGTATCGCCGTAATCGTACCGACCCACAGAATAAAGAAACAATGTCATTTATAGCCCAGGGAGAACGCCATAAAGAAAAATAATAAAAAACATTGTCAGAATTAATGGTTTTTGGTCACCTTGCTTGACAAAAAATGGAATAAAAAGTGATCAACAAAAATCGTATGTACCCCAAAATGGTACCAATGAAAACTAAAATTGTCCCGTAAGAAATAGGCCCTCACACAGCTCCGGTGAAGAAAAATTAAAGAAGTTCTGGCTCTCAGAATATGGCGATGAAAAATGTGCAGTGTTCCAAAAGCGGATAAGATTGGGCACCATTTATCAGTGCGACACCGGCCACATATCTGCAGATTATTATTTATTTACCCCATTATTATACCCTCTTATTATGCCCTGATGTATTCCGCACAGATTACATATGCCCCCACATTATAAACTGAAATACCAGCAAAACGCCAAACAGAAATACTACCAAGCAAAATCTGCGCTCCAAAAGCTAAATGGTGCTACCTCTCTTCTGAGCCCTACAGCATGCCCAGACAGCAATTTACGTCCACAGATATGGCGCTGCCATACCCGGGAGAACCCGGTTAATATTTTATGAGGTATTTGTCTTCAGTGGCACAAACTGGGCATAACATATAGTGCACTAAAATGGCACATCAGTGGAAAATTGCAATTTTCACTCTGCACCATCCGCTGCGCATTAACCCCTTTTCGCACCACGACTTAATAGCATGTCGTGGTGTGGGGGGTGAGCTATGGAGCGGGCTCACGCGCTAAGCCCGCGCCATATGCTGCGGGTGTCAGCTGTGTATTACAGCTGACACCCGGGACTAACGGACAGGAACAGCGATTGTGCTGTTACAGGAGCCTGTAAAAATGACAATATACTGCAATACATTAGTATTGCAGTGTATTGTACCAGCTATCTACTGATTGCTGGTTCAAGTCCCCTTGGGGGACTAATAAAATGTGTAAAAACAAAAGTAAATAGTTATTATTAGTGAAAAAAATTAAATAAATATTTAAAGTCCAAAAAAAACACCTTTTCCCATTTTTTCTCAAAAGTAATGTAAAAAAATACACAAAATTGGTATCGCTGTGTCTGTAAAAGTCCAAACTATTACAATATACCATTATTTAACTTGCACGGTGAACGCCGTGAAAAATAAAGAATTTAAAACTACAAAATCACTGTTTTTTTGGTCATCTTGGCTCTACCAAAAAATTTATTAAAAATTGCTCAAAAAGTTGTATCTACCAAAAGATGGTACCAATAAAAACTACAGCTCGTCCCGCAAAAAATAAGCCCACTCTATTGACAGAAAAATAAAAAAGTTATGGCTCTTGGAAAGCGGGGAGGGAAAAATGAAAAAGAAAAAGTGGAAATGGTTAATTAATTTCTAATGAAAAAACATTTATTACCACTTGTGGGGTATTGCCGTACTCGGGAGAAATTGCTTTACAAATGTTGGGGTGCTTTTTCTTCCTTTATCCTTTGTGAAATTGAAAAAAGTCCATATTTTAGTGGAAATAATGTTGATATTCATTTTCACGGCCTAATGCTAATAAATTCTGCAAAAGACCTGTGGGGTCTAAATGCCCACTATACCCCTAGATAGATTCCTTAAGTGGTGTAGTTTCCCAAATAGAGTCACCTTTGTGTTATTTCCACTGTTTTGGCCTCTCAGGGCCTTTGCAAATTTGACATGACACCCGAAAGCCTTTTCAGCTAAATTTGAACTCCAAAAGCCAAATAGCGCTCCATCACCTTCTATGCCCCGCTGTAGGTCCAAACAGCAGTTTATTACCACATATGGCGTATTTCACTAATCAGGAGAAATTGTTTTACAAATATTGGGGTGCTTTTTCTCCTTTATTCTTTGTAAAAATTAAAAATGTCTACGTTTTTCCAGAAAAAAAGTAGATTTTCACCTTTACAGACTAATTCTAATGAATTCAGAAAAACAACTGTGGGGTCAAAAATGCTAACTTTACCCCTAGAAAAATTCCTTGAGGGGTGTAGTTTCCAAAATGGGGTCACTTTTTGAGGGTTTCCACTGTCTTGGTCCCTGCAGTGCATTGCAAACGTGACATGGCACTGAAAACTATTCCAGCAAAATCAGAAATCCAAAATCCAAATGGTGCCTTTTCTCTTCTGAGCCCTGCTGTGGGTCCAGACAGCAGTTTATTACCACATATGGGGTATTTCTATAATTGGGAGAAATTGCTTTACATATGTTGGGTTGTTTTTTCTCCTTTATTCCTTGTAAAAATGAAAAATGTCTACTTTTTTTCAGAAAAAAGTAGATCTTCATCTTCACATACTAATTCAAATAAATTTAGCAGAAAAAAATGTGGGTTAAAAATGCTAACTATACCCCTTGATAAATTCCTTGAGTGGTGTAGTTTCCAAAATGTGGTCACATTTTGGCACCCCAAGACCTCTTCAAACCTGACATGGTGCCTAATATATATTCTAAAAAGAAAGGAGGCCCCATTAAAGGTGCTCCTTTGCTTCTGATGCCTGTGTTTCAGTCCATTAGCACACTAGGGCCACATGTGGGATATTTCTAAAAACTGCAGAAACTGGGCAATAAATATCGAGTTGCATTTCTCGGGTAAAACCTTCTGTGTTACAGAAAATGTTTTATTACAAATGAATTTTGGCAAAAAAAATGAAATTCGTAAATTTCACCTCTACTTTGCTTTAATTCCTGTGAAATGCCCAAAGGGTTAAAACACTTTCTGAATGCTGTTTTGAATACTTTGAGGGGTGCCGTTTTAAAAATGGGGTGATTCATGGGGACTTTCTAATATATAAGGCTCTCAAAGCCACTTCAGAACTGAACTGGTCCCTTACTAAATCGACTTTTGAAATTTTCTTGAAAATATGAGAAATTGCTGTTAAAGTTCTAAGCCTTGTAACGTCCTAGAAAAATAAAAGCATGTTCAAAAAACGATGCAAACGTAAAGTAGACATATGGGAAATGTTAACTAGCAAATATTTTGTGTGGTATTACTATCTGTTTTACAAGCAGATACATTTAAATTTATAAAAATGCTAATATTTGCAAATTTTCTCTAAATCTTGATGTTTTTTTTACAAATAAATATTGAATTTATCGACCACATTTTTCACTAACATAAAGTATAATATGTCACGAGAAAACAATCTCAGAATCACTTGGATAGGTAAAAGCATTCCAAAGTTATTACCACATAAAGTAACATATGTCAGATTTGAAAAAATCGGCTTCGTCCTTAAAGAGGCTCTGTCACCAGATTTTGCAACCCCTATCTGCTATTGCAGCAGATAGGCGCTGCAATGTAGATTACAGTAACGTTTTTATTTTTAAAAAACGAGCATTTTTGGCCAAGTTATGACCATTTTTGTAGTTATGCAAATGAGGCTTTCAAAAGTCCAAGTGGGTGTGTTTAAAAGTAAAAGTCCAAGTGGGCGTGTATTATGTGCGTACATCGGGGCGTTTTTAATACTTTTACTAGCTGGGCGCTCTGAAGAGAAGTATCATCCACTTCTCTTCAGAACGCCCAGCTTCTGCCAGATCACTGCTGTGACGTCACTCACAGGTCCTGCATCGTGTCAGACGAGCGAGGACACATCGGCACCTGAGGCTACAGTTGATTCTGCAGCAGCATCAGCGTTTGCAGGTAAGTAGCTACATTGACTTACCTGCTAACGCCGAGGCTGCTGCAGAATCAACTGAAGCCTCTGGTGCCGATGTGTCCGACACGATGCAGGACCTGTGAGTGACGTCACAGATCTGCACTGCCAGAAGCTGGGCGTTGTGAAGAGAAGTGGATGATACTTCTCTTCAGAGCGCCCAGCTAGTAAAAGTATTAAAAACGCCCCGATGTACGCACATAATACACGCCCACTTGGACTTTTACTTTTAAACACACCCACTTGGACTTTTGCAAGCCTCATTTGCATAACTACAAAAATGGTCATAACTTGGCCAAAAATGCTCGTTTTTAAAAAATAAAAACGTTACTGTAATCTACATTGCAGCGCCTATCTGCTGCAATAGCAGATAGGGGTTGCAAAATCTGGTGACAGAGCCTCTTTAAGGCCAAAACAGGCTGTGTTCTGAAGGGGTTAATAAAGAGATTAAAAAGAATTGGGCCAGTCCTCAATAACACCTTCACATGATTGGCAAGTCACCACATAATGGTAAGAGCAGAGTTCACAGCAGCACATAGTATTTCAGGAGATGAGCGTGCGGATCTTGTGCGGGGTGGTGACTTGCCAATCATGTGAAGGTGTTATTGAGGACAGGAGTGGAGGAGAGGTAACAGACTGAGCTACGTAATGGTAAGAGTAGAGTTCACAGCAGCACAGAGTATTTCAGGAGATGAGCGTGCAGATTCTGTGCTGCTGTGAACTCTGCTCTTACCATTACGTAGCTCAGTCTGTTACCTCTCCTCCACTCCTGTCCTCAATAACACCTTCACATGATTGGCAAGTCACCACCCCGCACAAGATCCGCACGCTCATCTCCTGAAATACTCTGTGCTGCTGTGAACTCTGCTCTTACCATTACGTGGTGACTTGCCAATCATGTGAAGGTGTTATTGAGGACAGGAGTGGAGGAGAGGTAACAGACTGAGAGCTACGTAATGGTAAGAGCAGAGTTCACAGCAGCACTGAATCTGCACGCTTATCTCCTGAAATACTCTGTGCTGCTGTGAACTCTGCTCTTACCATTACGTATCTCAGTCTGTTACCTCTCCTCCACTCCTGTCCTCAATAACACCTTCACATGATTGGCAAGTCACTTGTCGTCTGCATAGTACGTCGGCAAACCCATTCAAATGAATGGGCAGATGTTTGCCGACGTATTGTAGCCCTATTTTCAGACGTAAAAGAGGCATAATACGCCTCATTTACGTCTGAAAATAGGTTGTGTGAACCCAGCCTGAACACTATGAAAAACGCCTCCAAAAACGCCTCAAAAGAAGCTCCAAATTTCATTTTCAGCTTAAAAAACGCCTGAAAATCAGAGACTGTTTTCTCTGAAATCAGCTCCGTAATTTCAGACGTATTTTGCTAAGCCGTGTGAACATACCCTAGGGTATGTGCACACGACAACGCCAAATACGTCTGAAATTACGGGGCTGTTTTCAGGAGAAAACAGCTCCTGAATTTCAGACGTTTTTACAAATGCACGCGTAAGGGTATGTGCACACGGTAGCAGGCTTTTACGGCTGAAATGACAGACTGTTTTCAGTAGAAAACAGCTGCCTCGTTTCAGCCGTAATTGCTCCTCCTCGCATTTTGCGAGGCTTCTCTGACAGCCGTAAATTTTGAGCTGTGCTTCATTGAGTTCAATGAAGAACGGCTCAAATTACATCTGAAAGAAGTGCCCTGCACTTCTTTTGACGAGGCTGTATTTTTACGCGTCCTCGTTTGACAGCTGTCAAACGACGACGCGTAAGGGTATGTTCACACGCACTAATTACGGACGTAATTCGGGAGTTTTTTCCCCGAATTACTTCCGAAAATAGCGCCTCAATAGCGTTGACAAACATCTGCCCATTGAAAGCCGTTGGGCAGACGTTTGTCTGTTCACACGAGGCGTATATTTACGCGCCGCTGTCAAATGACGTAATTGGAGCCGTTATTCATTGACTCCAATGAATAGCAGCGCCAATTACGTCCGTAATGGACGTGGCGTTCAAGCGTCTGCACATGCCGTTACGGCTGAAATTACGGGGATGTTTTCAGGCGGAAACATCCCCGTAATTTCAGCCGTTACGGACGCTGCCGTGTGAACATACCCTAAATGACAGGTTGTCTGCACAGTACGTCGGCAAACCCATTCAAATGAATGGGCAGATGTTTGCCGACGTATTGTAGCCCTATTTTCAGACGTAAAACGAGGCATAATACGCCTCGTTTACGTCTGAAAATAAGTCGTGTGAACCCAGCCTTATTGGCGGCGTCTTTTACGGATGTAATTGGAGCTGGTTTTCATTGGAGTCAATGAAAAACGGCTCCAATTACGTCCCAAGAAGTGTCCTGCACTTCTTTGCCGTGGCCGTAATTTTACGCGCCGTCTTTTGACAGCGACGCGTAAAATGACAGCTGGTCTGCACAAAACATCGTACGACCCATTGCAAGCAATGGGCAGATGTTTGCCGACGTATTGGAGCCGTCTTTTCAGGCATAATTTGAGGCGTAAAACGCCTCCATTAGTCTGAAAAGAGGTCGTGTGCACATACCCTAACTGAGTTTTTTTTTTATTAACCCTTTGCAAACATTTTTTTTTAACCCCACCAGATGCAAACAAAACAGAACAACAATGCAAATAAAACAACAAAATAACAATATACCCAAATCAGGGGCGTCACTAGCACCGGGCCCCCATGGCCCAAGCCCTGGATCTTTGGCCCGATGCCCTGGATCCCCAGATCCCCGGGCGACTGCCGCTAATGGGGTTGCAGTAGTCGCAATTGCGACCGGGACGCCCCCCCCGCTCCGCGTCTATAAAAATTTACTTTAGTAACTTGGGCCTATGTCATAAAATACACGGGCCCCTATTACTATAGTAATACCACTATACTTACCCTTCTTCCCGAGCGCAGCAGAAGTCCTGACGTCTTCTGTGCGCCGCACATGACGTTACGACGCTGGATGGTGTTGGGACATCCGCTGCACCCGGAGCCGAAGAGGAGGCTAACTGTAACATTACTGCCTGCTGGTGTCCTGTATCCAAGCCTAACATGTGGTAGGCTTAGATACAGGGTCCAACAGACAGTATCACACATGGGCACTGTATCTAAGCTTACCACATTGTAGGCTTAGATACAGGGCCCCAGCAGTCCGTAATCTTATACTGTATATGATTACTGTCTGCTGGGGCCCTGTATCTAAGCCTGCCTTGTGGTAGGCTTAGATACATGGTCTAACAGACAGTAACACACGTGGGCCCTTTATCTAAGCTTACCACTTGTGTTACTAATGTGTTTTTTTTGTGTTATTTTACAGGTTCGGTTGTTGGACCACGTTGGATTCACTACAGATGGTCGGGTACTGGATCGTACTAAGATCTGCCTGGTACCCCTGGTGGTGGTGAGTATCGGGGTAATAATGGGGGGTTAGTGCCTTTTCACCGGCTAACATTAAGCACCGCCTTAGTAATGGATGTTGTCAATCAGCCAGCAGCTATTACTAAGGTGTTAATAATAAAGTTTCAAAAAATACAAAAGGACATAGAAAAAATATTTTATTGAAATAAAAACTTCCACACAACCCTCATTAACCATTTTATTGAGAATAAAAAAGCCGTAATCGAAGTAGTCATCGAATCCGACATAGTCTAACAACCGAACCTGTGAAAAAAAAACACAAACACACCAGAAAAATTAGTAAAACATACAAAAGCAAAGCAATTATTATTCTTACCTTTCCTGGGTCCAGTGCTGGAGCCGCAATGTCAGCGGGCTTGGCCCTATATCTAACCCTATCATGTGTAACACTGTCTGCTGAGTCAATGTATCTAATCCTATCTATAGGAATTCAAAGAATGAGCAGCAACTCCAATATTGAGGGTGAAAAAAGTGGGTACTTTATTGCCCGTGCAACGTTTCAGCTCCGTTCACTGGAGCCTTTCTCAAGCCTATCCATGGCTATAGGGTCGTAGTGCTATAGATATGCTGTCTCATATATATATATATATATATATATATATATATACATACACACAATTTTTTTTTGGGGGGATGAACATATGTTATTGCAGGGACACTTACTGCTGGGGCTCTGTATCTAAGTCTATCATGTGTGATACTGTCTGCTGGGCCTTGTAACTAAGCCTATCATGTATGATACTGTCTGCTGAGACAAGGTGGGTATGTCGGACTACCTACAGGGGACTGCATGGCACTGTCTACAAGAGGGATGTATGGCAGGGAGACTGAGTGTGGAACCATACAGGGGGGTTGTGACACTTTATACAGGGGGCACTGTTTGGGGAACTCTGTAAAAGTGTCTTTGATTACACCGTGTTCCAAATTATTATGCACATTGGATTTAAGTGTCATAAACATTTAATTATTAGTTTTTCAATTAAACTCATGGATGGTATTGTGTCTTATGGCTCTTTGGATCATTGTAATCAATCTCAGACACCTGTGATAATTAGTTTTCCAGGTGTGCCCAATCAAAGGAAAACTACTTAAGAAGGATGTTCCACATTATTAAGCAGGCCACAGGTTTCAAGCAATATGGGAAAGAAAAAGGATCTCTCTGCTGCCGAAAAGCGTGAAATAGTGCAATACCTTGGACAAGGTATGAAAACATTGGATATTTCAAGAAAACTTAAGCGTGATCATCGTACTGTGAAAATATTTGTGGCTGATTCAGAGCACAGACGGGTTCGTTCAGATAAAGGCATAATGAGGAAGGTTTCTGCCGGACAAATTAATAGGATTAGGAGAGCAGCTGCTAAAATGCCATTGCAAAGCAGCAAACAGGTATTTGAAGCCGCTGGTGCCTCTGGAGTCCCGCGAACCTCAAGGTGTAGGATCCTCCAGAGGTTTGCAAGTGTGCATAAAGCTATTATTCGGCCACCCCTAAACAATGCTCACAAGCAGAAATGGTTGCAGTGGGCTCAGAAATACATGAAGACTAATTTTCAAACCGTGTATTTTACTGATGAGTGCCGTGCAACCCTGGATGGTCCAGATGCATGGAGTAGTGGATGGTTGGTGAATGGCCACCATGTCCCAACAAGGCTGCGACGTCAGCAAGGAGGTGGCGGAGTCATGTTTTGGGCTGGAATCATGGGGAGAGAGCAGGTAGGCCCCTTTAGGGTCCCTGACGGTGTGAAAATGACCTCTGCAAAGTACGTAGAGTTTATGACTGACCACTTTCTTCCGTGGTACAAAAAGAAGAATCGTGCCTTCCATAGCAAAATTATCTTCATGCATGACAATGCACCATCTCATGCTGCAAAGAATACCTCTGTGTCATTGGCTGCTATGGGCATAAAAGGAGAGAATCTCATGGTGTGGCCCCCATGTTCCCCTGACCTCAACCCTATTGAGAACCTTTGGAGCATCCTCAAGCAAAATATCTATGAGTGTGGGAGGCAGTTCACATCAAAACAGAAGCTCTGGGAGGCTATTCTGACATCCTGCAAAGATATTCAAGCAGAAACTGTCCAAATACTCACAAATTCAATGTATGCAAGAATTGTGAAGGTGATATCAAAGAAGGGGTCCTATGTTAACATGTAACTTGGCCTGTTAAGTTTTTTTTTATTTCCGTAAATATGACCTCTTGATGCTGCAAATTCAACAAATTACCATTTTAGTTCTCTTTACAACCTTTAAAATGTTTTGATCTCTGTTGTGCATAATAATTTGAAACAGTGCATTTTGAGTTTTTTACTTTTAAGAAAAAATCTGTTATCATTAGGAGATTTGTTCAATAAAATTTGCATTATACTCCAACGGTTGATGGCTTGAAGATTATACTGACTGTCATTTGCATCGACTATTTAGGAAAATCAGCGAAAAATAACATTTGCATAATAATTTGGAATGCGGTGTATCCATTTGTATCTACGTCCAGAGGACGCAGATACAAGTGAATGTGGTTGTCGCTAGCACCGGGGTGCCCTCCGGTGCTAGCCACGCCACTGGGCATGAGGGGGAGTCCGGGCAGCACGGGCCCCGTAGTGGCATCGCTACCGCTGAAGCAGCCACAGCGGCTGCTAGTGGCGCCACTGGGCATGGGGGGCCAAATCGGGAGGGTGGCACGGGCCCCCTCATGTAGCGGGCCGCGTTGCAACCGCTACGGCTGCTACAGCGGTAGTTACGCCACTGAAGTGATGTCTGTGTCAGGCTGCTGCTGCCTCCTCACATCATACCACCCCCAATAAAAAGCAATGTGTTACCCGTGTCTGTTCTATAGCCTCTCAGCACTGCTTCATAGTATTGTATCACTAGCAGCAGTTTTTACATGGGCTCTTATCTTCCTTGCTGTGTAACCAGAGGGAGAAGACAGGTTTATTGTCACGTTACACAGCACAGGAGTTAAGAGCCAATCTATAGCTGCTGCTAGTGATACAATGCGGTGCTTCAGTGTCAAGAGGATATCATACAGAGTGGGTAAGACACTTGCTTTCTATAGGGGGGGGAGTTAGATGTTAATGGGGGCAGGGAGATGTTTTTTGGTGGGAAGGGAAAAGATGATGTAGTGGGAAGGAGATAATAATGGGGGGTGGATGATAACTGGGGGAAAAAAAGAGGATATCTGAAGGGAGGGGTAGAGGAAGGTGAGAGGATACCTGGGAGAAGTTGATACCTGGGGGAGGGGGAGAAATCTTAAAGGCTATATACACCTCTGAAAAGGTGTTTATTTTTAAATAAAATGTTTATTAGTGTGTGTTATGAAACTTTGTAAATACTTTTTATTAAAAAAATATTTTTACTTTTTAGGATACAGCTGCTTTGTATCCTGTATACTTAGCAGCTGTATAGTGCGCTGAAACCCGTATCTGTCAGGTCCGCGGGACTGACTGGTTCAGTGTCGGCGGGTCCTGCGTGTCTCTGACACGCAGGATCCACCTGTTATTGATCACATCTAAGTTATGAACAGAGACATGTAGGACCCACTGACACTGAACCCGTCAGTCCCGTGAACCTGACAGAAAAAGGTTTCAATGCACGATACAGCTGCTCTGTATACACGATACAAAACAGCTGTATCTCATAAAGTAAAGATAATTTTTAATAAAAAGTATTTACAATGTAGCACCAAACAGACTGGTAAACTTTTTTTTAATTAAAAAACAACAAAAACCACATTCAAAGGTCTACATAGCCTTTAAAGTGTAACTAAGCATTCGACAAACTTCTGACATGTCATAGTGACATGTCAGAAATTTTGATTAGTGGGGGTCCGAGCACTGAGACCCCCACCAATGGCTAAAACCGTTTCTGTTTGGCTTTTTACGGAAATCAATGTATCGGAGTACGGGCTCAATAGAAAGTTTATGAGCCTGTACTCCGATACATCGGCTTTCCGGAAACAGCCGAACAGAAACGAAGCGGCTTAGTGCTCACACAAGCGCTTCTGCCGCTTCGTTTTAGCAATTGGTGGGGGTCTCAGTGCCCGGACCCCACCAATCAAAACCTCTGAGATGTCACTATGACATGTCAGAAGTTTGTTGAACGTTTAGTTACCTTTTAAACTTGAGGTGGGTAGTGAGATAATACCTAAGAGGGTGGAGAAGATATGATCCATATCATTTTTGTACTGTAAAATTATCTTTTATGACCCGGCCTTTCTCCACACACAGCCCAGACAAGTTATTTTACCTTAACAAAGTCCCTGTCACCTATTGTGTGCCACCTGCCCCCCCCACAAAGCCCCTGCCAAGGTCTCTCCTCACTGCCCTCTCACCTACAGAGCGCCTTAATCTGTGTTCCCCCTGCTCATGCCACATAGTGTTTACTCCCTGCCGCTTGGCATCTCCCCCCTTGCTACAGCCTTCTTCCCCTTACAGAGGCCATGTTACCTCACACCTCCCTGCCTCCACCACATAGCCACCTACAGTCACACATCGCTTACCATAGAGACATAATCCCAAGCAGTTTTATAGAGGCACACATAGAAAATTGGACATCTCCCCCACAGAGCCTCAGCAGATAGTCCCCACCAATACATTTTTTGTTATCTGCCATGTTATCTGTTATTTGTGATCTGCCAGACACAACTTCTGTGTCGACGCCCGTGGTTAATCAGTCTGCATTTGTTCCTAGGTCTGATAGAGTATGTGCACACGATAACGTCAATTACGGCTGAAATTACGGAGCTGTTTTCAGGAGAAAACAGCTCCTGAATTTCAGATGCAATTGCTCATACTCGCGTTTTGCGAGGCGTCAATTACGGCCGTAATTTGGAGCGGTTCTTCATTGAAATCAATGAAAAACGGCTCAAGTTACGTTCCAAGAAGTGTCCTGCACTTCTTTGACGACGCTGTTATTTTACGCACCGTCTTTTGACAGCGACGCGTACAATTACAGGTCGTTAGTACAGTACGTCGGCAAACCCATATGTTTGCAGACGTATTTGAGCCGTGTTTTCAGGCGTAATTCGAGGTGTAAAACGCCTCGTTTATGCCTGAAAATAGGTTGTGTGAACCCAGCCATAGAATGACTCGATCTGCTACCACTCAAGCTGGTAGGCTGAGGATTGGGAGAACCTATCACAGCCTGGCCAGACGAAGCTAGCTCCCGCCCTCGGTCTATTTATACCCTCATTTCCTGCTCTTCCTTTGCCTGTGATTCTGTCTTGTTTCCTGGCTCTGTTGTTCCTGCTAGTACTATGGACCTCTGCTTCAAATTGACCCTGGCTTTACTGACTATGCTCCTGCTCTGCGTTTGGTACCTCATACACTCCTGCTTTGACTCGGCTCGTTCACTACTCTTGTTGCTCACGGTATTGCCGTGGGCAACTGCCCCATTTCCCTTAGCTTCTGTGTACACTTGTCTGTTTGTCTGTCGTGCACTTATTGAGCGTAGGGACGGTTGCCCAGTTGTACGCCGTCGCCTATGACCGGCCGTGCAAGTAGGCAGGGACTGAGTGGTGGTCAGGTTCTGAGAGCCAGCGAGTGGGTATAATTATGTCCCGGCTCCAGGACGGCCCCCAAGAATGGGCCTTCTCCTTGGCTCCTGACGACCCTGAACTTTCCTCTGTTGACCTTTTTTTTTCTGCTCTTGGGCTCATCTATGACGAGACTGACAAGACTGCCTTTGCCGAGAGTCAGCTGATGTCCTTACGTCAGGGTAAGAGACCCGTTGAGGAGTACTGTTCTGACTTTAGGAAGTGGTGCGTAGCTTCTCGGTGGAATGACCCTGCCTTGAGGTGCCAGTTTAGATTGGGTCTGTTGAACGCCCTAAAAGACCTATTAGTTAGCTATCCCTCTTCCGACTCTCTAGATCAGGTTATGGCTTTAGCGGTATGTCTGGACCGACGTCTCAGGGAACGACGACTTGAAAGTTTTTGTGCCTTCTCCTCTGGCTCCCGCATGATGGCTCCCGAGGTTCCGTTTCTTCATTCTTCCACGGGAATCTCGGATGAACCAATGCAACTCGGGGCCTCTGTGTCTCCCCAACAACGTAGAGAGCTCTGCAGTAAGAATGGTCTCTGTTTCTACTGTGGGGATGACAAGCATCAAGTGAACAACTGTCCTAGGTGTAAGAATAAGCAGCCGGAAAACTTCCGCGCCTAAGTGACCACTGGGGAGGTCGCTTGGGCGCACAGGTATTTCCCGTAAATATGAAACCTAATAAGATCTTGCTTTCCTTTCAGGTCTCTTTTGGTGGTAGGTCTGCCACCGGCAGTGCCTTCGTGGATTCAGGTTCTTCAGCTAATATTATGTCTGTGGAATTTGCTATGTCTCTAGCTATGCCATTGATTGATTTGCCTAAACCTGTCCCGGTAGTGGGTATCGACTCCACTCCACTTGCTAATGGTTATTTTACGCAGCATACCCCTGTTTTTGAACTCCTTGTTGGCTCCATGCATTTGGAGCAGTGCTCTGTACTGGTGATGCAGGGATTATCGTCCGATTTGGTTTTAGGCCTTCCCTGGTTGCAGATGCATAATGCCACGTTTAACTGGAATACTGGGGATTTTACCAAATGGGGTAATGAATGCATGACGTCCTGTTTTTCTGTTAATTTTATTTCTCTCCCTGAGGAGGTAAACACTCTACCTGAGTTTATTCAGGACTTCGCTGATGTTTTTTCTAAAAAGGCCTCCGAAGTGTTACCTCCTCATAGAGAATACGATTGCGCAATCCATTTGGTACCAGGAGCTAAGCTCCCTAAGGGTAGGATTTGTAATCTCTCTTGTCCCGAACGTGAGGCCATGAGAGAATATATTCATTGTGAAATTTGTGCTAGGCCCAAGACTCCCAGGTCCCTACTAGTGGGCTTACTATGTTCTTTGCCCATTCCCCAGAGACCTTGGACCCATATCTCCATGGATTTTATCACCGATCTGCCTCCATCTCAAGGCAAGTCGGTGGTGTGGGTTGTAGTAGACCGCTTCAGTAAGATGTGCCACTTTGTGCCCCTCAAGAAACTACCCAATGCCAAGACGTTAGCTACCTTGTTTGTCAAACACATCCTGCGTCTCCATGGGGTTCCTGTCAATATTGTTTCTGACAGAGGGGTACAATTTGTTTCATTGTTTTGGAGAGCTTTCTGTAAAAAGTTGGAGATTGATCTGTCCTTCTCCTCGACCTTCCATCCTGAAACTAATGGCCAAACTGAGAGGACTAATCAGTCTCTAGAACAATATTTAAGGTGTTTTATCTCCGACTGTCAATATGATTGGGTCTCCTTCATTCCCCTCGACGAATTTTCCCTTAATAACCGGGTCAGTAACTCGTCAGGGGTCTCCCCCTTTTTCTGTAATTTTGGGTTTAATCCACGGTTCTCCTCCGTTTCACCTAGTGGTTCCAACAATCCCGAGGTAGATGTAGTTCATCGGGAACTGTGCACAGTCTGGGCCCAGGTTCAGAAGAACCTAGAGGCGTCCCATGTTCTGACCCATGTTGGGTCATGTGAATTATTAGGAGGAATTCTCTGGTGGATTCCTAATTAGTTATCCGAATGTTTCGGATTTAAATTGTTTTTATAAAACTGTGAAATTCAGAGTTGAATTTCGCCTGCCGGATTATGCCAATGGGGAGGGTGTTTGGTAGACGGTTGGCGGCGGCAACGGCGGGAGTGCGTGCGCCACATCATTTTGTGCGGCTCAAAGAGGAGCATCGGGCTGATCTGCAGGTATGGGATGATTTTTTGGGCCAGTATAATGGTCGCTCGCTATGGATGGCTCCAGCGCAGGATACGAGTGATTTAAATATTTTTACGGATGCGGTTGGGGCGGGCGGTTTTGGAGCTTACGGGGGGGTCCGTGGTGCGCAGGTCAATGGCCGGCTAGCTGGGTGTCCAGTGGACTCACGCGGAATCTGGCCCTGCTCGAGCTGTTCCCCATCGTGGTTGCGGCGACCATCTGGGGGGACAGGCTCAGGGATAAGAAGGTTCGGTTTTACTGCGACAACATGGGGGTGGTGCTGGCCATTAATAACATCACGGCGTCCTCTCCTCCGGTAGTTCAGTTGTTGTGACATTTAGTGTTGGTGTGCTTGTCGTTGAACGCGTGGGTGGTGGCGGTGCATGTGCCGGGGGTACGGAATTGTATCGCTGATGCTCTTTCTCGCTCGCAGTGGGACCGGTTTCGGCAATTGGCATCGGAAGCGGAATGTCTCGATTTGGCTTGTCCGGAACATCTTTGGGATCTGGTCTCGGTCCCGTAGAACGATTGGTGGAAAGGTCTTTGGCGCGCACGACGTGGAGTGCTTATTCTGCTTGTTGGAGGCAGTGGGAGGAGTGGGTAAGAGAGTTGGGTGACGTCAACACGGATAGAGACAGGTTGGTGGCACTTTTGTACTGGTTAGGGGACGCCTGGGAGGCGGGGTTTTCATTGGCAAAGGTTAACCGTTTCATGTCTGCGGTGGCGTTTGGTTTTAAGTTGCGAGGCTTTCGGGATGTATCTAAGGAATTTTTAGTGGGACAGGCTTTGAAGGGTTTGCGCCGAGGTAGGGTCGAGGCGGATCGTAGAAGGCCTGTGTCGTTTTCTCTGCTTAGCTCTTTGGGCGGATCATTAGTATCGGTCTGTCGTTCTTCGGCCGAGATGGAGTTGTTTCGGTTAGCCTTTTCTTTAGCATTCTTTGGGGCCTTTAGAATTGGCGAGTTGGTATCGCCGAGTACCAAGCAGGCAGGGGGGTTGAGACTGGGGGAGGTGAGCCTATATGCAGATAGGCTGGAGGTATGGTTGCGTCGGTCAAAAACTGACCAATTAGGGAAGGGGAAGCTGATAGTTTTGTTCGCCCTCCCGGGTTCTGCTATGTGTCCGGTGGCGTGCATGCGGGGTTTTAAGCCACAGGTGGGGTCTCCAGAGTTGCCATTGTTATGTCACGAGGATGGGTCATTTTTGTCCAGATTTCAATTTGGAGCTGTATTTAAAAAATGTTTGGCGGCGGTCGGTGTCGCGGCGGGCTCGTATTCATCTCATTCCTTCAGGATTGGCGCAGCAACAGAAGCAGGGCGCTGGGGGTTGGATGATGAAGGGGTGCGGCACATCGGTCGTTGGGAGTCCAACAGATTTAGGTCTTATGTCCGCCCTCATCTGTTATGAGTCTTGTTGTTAGCGCTTAAAAAATGTTTGTGTGGTGGTTTTTAACTTTCTTTTCCGTTTCAGATCCGCCTTCGTGTTTGGTGTGATTGCTGGGCCACTCTTACGTGCATTGGGGGGCTTTGAGGGCGGACATCCGCCCGGACGGTCGCCAGTTGCGCATTCCGCGACAGGATGCGGTTTTGCATTGGCTGGGATTTAGAGGTATGTCATGGAGCAGGGTGTTAGCAGAATTCCAGACATATGCCCGGCTTGATAGGGTACCAGAGGTCTTGGTATTGCACGTGGGTGGGAATGACTTGGGAGTCCGCCCCTTTCGTGAGTTGGTGCGGGATATTAAACACGATATGTTGTGTTTGTGGGTTTCTTATCCCGGGTTGGTGATAGTGTGGTCGGACATTGTCCCAAGGAAATATTGGCGGCTGGCTAGGTCGGTGGAAAGAGTCAATAAGGCTCGCATTAAAGTTAATCGGGCGGTGTCCCGTTTTGTAGCAAAAAATGGGGGCATTTGCGTGCGGCACAGGGATTTGGAGTCAGGAGTGGGGAACTACTGGAGGAGCGATGGGGTTCATTTGACCGAGGTTGGTATTGATCTGTGGAGCTTGGCAATAGCAGAGGGAATTGAAGGGGCGGTGGTGGTGTGGCGGAACTCACAGGCTTAAGGTGGTCAAGGCCTGTTTCGCTGTGGCGGGGGGAGTCCTTGAGGCCAGTCAGTACAAAATGGTGGGGGGGTCGCATCGGGGGTATGCGTCCCCCAAAAAAGGTACATGGTTGAAGACTTCATCGGGTGTTATCCCTTTGAAGTGGTCTTCTGGTGGAAGGTATATCACTTGGAGGCTTCATCGGGTGTTATCCCTTTGAAGTGGTCTTCTGGTGGTGGGAGCCATCTGCAGAGGTGAGCGGTGCTTCCGAGCTGGTTTACGGCTGGAGGTAATTGGTTGGTGGTGGTTGCAGATGGCTAACTCGGGTGTGTGTTAAAAAGGAATATCTAAAATGGCTTCAAGGACTTCCCCTGCTCGGACTAATGTTAACGTTAAATTGTTATTTATGATTCTGACCCATGTTGGGTCATGTGAATTATTAGGAGGAATTCTCTGGTGGATTCCTAATTAGTTATCCGAATGTTTCGGATTTAAATTGTTTTTATAAAACTGAAATTAATAAACGGCTGCTGTGGCCATTTCACATCCAACCTCGGTGTCACGTGTTTTTTCTAAAGGTGGGGGTGGAGGGATAGGTAGGGATAAGGGAAGGTTCACTAACACACGACTCTACTTAGGCAGGTCATGTTTAATACGATATACCAATGGAATTTCTGTTCCAAGATGTTAACTTACAGTGTACCTCCACTTTCAATGAAAAACAATTATAGTGCAGGAGTGTGCCCTATAATAATTTTTCTAAATACGTTGTATTACCGATTTTGCTTTGAGCAGCTGCAAGGATTGTGTAAAGTCTGTGCTGTTGGCTGCTTATAATTCTACAGTTAGAAACAGAGCGCCCTACTTGTCTACATTGCTACCATATGCAGAATGGTTGCCAGCTCTATAGAGTCCTATACAGGGGTGAACCTAGCCCCTCTGCTGCCTGAGGCGAACTATAAAAGACGCCCCCCCCCCAATCTATCAGAGTTTTCTCATTACGAGATTTACACAACAAACACGCAGTACATAAAAAAAATTAAATAGGAAAACATTTGTTGTTTATTTGTTAAAGTGCAGTTTGAGGTATAGAAAAAATTTAAATAATTCTACTTATTGTGTTACATTAGTATCATAGATCAGCAATGCAGCATTAACACTGAAAATGGTTTAACACATCTTCTATGCCCCCTTTTTATTACCTAATTGGTTTATGATTTTTAACTGAGTTCAGTGGCCCGCTGTAGACGGCATGATGCAGTGACGTCATCGTGCCGGGCAGTGACGTCATCAGCGTGCTCACGATCTCTTGTAGACCTCAGGTCTAAACCAGGCTGTGGCCTACAAGAGAAAATGGCGGAGCAGGGAGCCAATGGCCAGAGGTTGGCTGGCAAATTTTAGTCTGCATGGCAAGCATACAGCACCGGCCCATTCTGGGGGCACTGGGCAATTGGCGAGTTTGCCCCCCTAACACCGCTACGGAAGAACTCTGCTACCTGTCAACTGAAAAATCATCCGCCAGGAGGAAAAACATTTTTTGATGGTCGGAGTACAAGAAAGCCTCACCTTGGAATTAGACTTTCTTGTACTCCGACATGGGGAAACATTTTTCCCTCTGGTGGATGACTTTTCAATTGATAGGTAGCAGAGTTACATGAAGGGGAATTATTTTTCCTTGACCTCTAATCTCTATTGTGGCAAATTTAAGTTTTTTAAAATTTTATACTGCTAAGTTTTTTTTGGTAGGTTCCACTGGACCGTTTGGACTACGTCGTAGATTCATTGGACTACTTAAAAAAAAAAAAAATTGGGAAAGAGGATTGCATGGGGGAGTTTTGATTTCAATTAAAAAAAAAATCTTATGTCTGTTTTTTTTAATACTTTATTATGGCCTTTGTAATGGCTGCTGTCTGATTGACAGCGTTCAATTACTAAGGCTGGGGCTTAGCATTAGCCAGTAAAAAGGCTATCACTAACTCCTATTATTACCCCGGTTCCCACTGCCGCCAGGGATACCGGGAAGAGTCGAGTACGATTCAGGACCTGGCCATCTGAAACGACGGTTAGGCCGCAGGCTGGTATTATCAGGTTGGGAAGGGCCAAAAACCGTGGCCCTTCTCACCCTGGTGATGCTAGGCTGCAGCTGCTTTTATTGTATCTGGCTAGTTATGAAAAATAGGGGGAACCCCACCTCATTTTTATAAAAAAAAATTGAAAAAAAAAATTATGTGAGATCCCCTCCATTTTTCTACAGCCAGCCAGATACAATAAAGCAGCAGCCTATCATTACCAGGGTGGGAAGGGGCATGGTTTTTGGCCATTCCTAGCCTGATAGTACCAGTCTGCAGCCACCCCAGTACACTTCACTTCAGACAGTCGGGTACTGGATCGTACCCAGCTCTTCCCGATACTCCTGGTGGTGGTGGGTAGCGGGGTAATAATAGGGGGTTAGTGCTAGCCTTTTTACTGGCTAACACTAAGCCCCTTCTTAGTAATGGACGCTCTGAATCAGACAACTGCCATTACTAAGGCGGTAATGAAGTATTCAAAAACAGAGACATAAAAAAAAAAGTTTTATAGAAATAACTCTTACACACAATCTACTTTTACCATTTTACCATTTTATTGAAAAAAAGCTTAAAAGTAGCTAAACGTTCGACAAACCTCTGACATGTCATAGTGATATGTCAGAAGTTTGGATTGGTGGGGGTCCGAGCACGGAGACCCCCACCAAGCGCTAGAATGAAGCAGCTGAAACACTCGTGTGAACGCTCAGCTGCTTTGTGTCTGTTCAGCTTTTTCCGGAAATAAATGTATCTGTGTACGAGGTCATAGACTTTCTATTGAGTCTGTACAACGATACATTTATTTCCGGAAATAGCTGAACAGACACGAAGCAGCTGAGTGCTCAAACAAGTTCTTCAGCTGCTTCGTTTTAGCGATTGGTGGGGGTCTCAGTGCTCGGTCCCCCACCAATGAAATCTTCTTACATGTCCGTATGACATGATAAAAGTTTAGCTACAGTTTAAAGGCTATGTACACCTTTAAAAACTTATATATATATGAATATATCTATCAATGTGATTGGTGCAAGTTTTAATTACTTTTTATTGAAAATTATTTTTACTTTTTGAGATACAGCTGCTTTGTATCCTGTATACAGAGCAGCTGTATCTAGTGCTGAGACCTGAATCCATTAGGTCACCTATTATCGATCACATCTAAGTTATGAACAGCTCGATCCTGCCCCTACGAATTTAAAAGGGGTCGGCCGACGCTGGGGGGCCGGGAGTATACTGAAAGGGGGGGTCTGGGTGTTTTATTGACAGCAGAGGGCTCTATAGGGGGGAATAATCCCCCCATAGAGCCCTCACTAGTTACTATACTGAAAGTTTAGGTGGGTCTCAGAATCCGACTGACTGCTCTAAAGGGAGGGCAGAATACTCCTCCCTATAGAGCCCTCTGCAGTAAGTCAGACGCTCAGACCGCCACTACCTTGCATCCCCCTATCCTTCCATTATAGTAACGTGAGGGCTCTATGGGGTGGATTATTCCCAGTATACTCCTGGGTCCCGGTCCCCCAGCTACGGCCGACCGACACCTTTTAAATTAGTGAAGGCAGGACTGTGAGCGCTGTAAGTGGCGCTCAGTTTTTAATACAGACCACCGCTCAACACTCACCTCGTGCATTGTGCATCTCGTCACTCCTCTTCTCGAGGAGAGAGCACCCGACCGCTCCTTCTGTAGACCTGCTCCTCTCTGGTGGCGCGTGCTGCGTACAGCGTCAGAGAGGAGGAGGAGTGTTCTTGCAGATGGGCACCATCATGCGGCACAACAGGTAAGTAAAATAACGCATGCCCCCTCCCCCCCGGTCCAGTCCGTCCCTGGTTCAAAATGCCACCCAGGGGCGTAACTAGGAAAGACTGGGCCCCATAGCAGGCAGACAAAAACTCTTGACTGGGGCCCCCCAGGTGCCACAAGCAGCCCCCCTTATAGATAGTGCCCCCTGTAGAATGTGCCATACAGCCCCCCTGTAGACAGTGCTATAGAGCCCCACCTATAAACAGTGTCACACCCCACTTGTAGATAGCGACCCCCACCTCCCCCTTGTAGATCGTGCTATACAGCCCTCCGTAGATATCGGCATAATGCCCCCCTGGTATATAGCGATATACAGCTCCCACTGTATATAGTGCCACACAGCCCCCCTCCCTTGTATATAGTGCTGCACAGCCCCCCTTAGTACCCTTAGTAGATAGTGCCACACACAGACCCCTGTAGTTTGCGCCACACACAGCCCCCTTTAGATAGAGCCACAGCCCTCCACCTTGTAAATAGTGTCACACAGCCCCCCTTAGTAGTGCCACACGGCCCCTTGTATATAGTGCCACACAGCTCCCCCATGTGTACAGTGACACACAGCTCCCTTTGTATATAGTGCCACAAGGCAATGGCGCAGCCGAGAAAGTTGTATCAGCCAGGGGATGTCAATCAAACATGGAAAGTTGGGTTTGGAGGCAGGACTATGTGACTCGTAAGGATAGCGGCACCGCCCCATGACCCTTTAATGAGTAATTAGCATATAGTGTGCGCCGTTTTAAAAGTGGATTTTAAAGATTTTGCTGCATCTGAGAAAAAACACACAGGGGAAATATTGTCAGGTCATGTATTACTGCAATGGGTTAAAACTACCAGACAGGTTCCCATGAAATATACAATGAATTGAGAACAATTCCATCTGCCCTGCAATTTTGTTATTATAGATATATCCTATATAATTACAGCTCCAGAACCAAGCTCATACATATATACAGTACAACAACCAAGCTCATATATATATATATATATATATATATATATATATAGCACACAAGAAGACAGCAGCACTCACATAGGAATAATCGACCAGGTGCCAGGCAAAAACTTCCCGATCCTCGGACGTATAATAATGTATAGCAAAAGAAAATTTGCAGCACTCCAACATGAAAAAAATGGTGGTTTATTCAATCCAAAATAACAGCAACGTTTCAATCCTACAATAGGATCTTTATCAAGCCTGATAAAGATCCTATTGTAGGATTGAAACGTTGCTGTTATTTTGGATTGAATAAACCACCATTTTTTTCATGTTGGAGTGCTGCAAATTTTCTTTTGCTATATATATATATATATATACAGTACCACAACCAAGCTCAGTGCATAAATACAGTACTAGAACCAAGCTCTGACATATATACAGCACCATAACCGAGTTCATACATATATATATATATATATATATATATATATATATATACACAGCACTAGATCCAAGCTCATACATAAGTACAACACCAGAACTAAGCTCAGTACATATATATAGAGCATTAGAACAAACCTCAGTACATATATAAAACACCAGAACCAAGCTCAGTACATAAATGCAGCACTAGAACCAAGCTCATACATATATACAGCACCAGAACAAAGCTCAGTACATAAATGCAGCACCAGAACAAATACAGCTCAATTTAGTGCAACCCCTGCCGTATAGGTTTGTACGGCGTAAAACTACAGCTCCCAGCATGGCCCGAACAATGGTAAGGATGTGCTGGGAGATGCTGTTTCACAAAAAAAATAAATCATACCACTCATCATCTCGCTGCAGATTATACAGTGACTACAGTGCTGATTAGAGGCAGAATAAACATTCATATTAACCCCTTAGTGACCAACAATACGCCTTTTCACATTCGTCACTAAGGGGCCTTAGGCTAGGCTGACGCCTTTTCACGTGAGCCTAGTCTAAGTCCTGCACGGGTCTCCCGTGCAGGCTGGAGCCGGGACTCTTCTGTCTGATGACAGCTGAGCTCCTGCTCCAACGCCCGCAATCGAAGTTTACTTCGATCGCGGCCGTTTAACCCGTTAAATGCCGCCGTCAATAGCGACAGCGGCATTTAACTTGTCACCCATCAGCGGCCCGCAAATGCAATCGCGGGTCTCCGATGGGGTGTCATGGCAACCGGGGGCTTGATAAAAGCCCCCAGGTCTGCACTGGACATATGCCTATTAGGACGCGCCCGAGGCACGTCCTAATAGATTGCCTGTCAGATTTACACTGACAGGCAATAATGCTCTGGTATACAAAGTATACCAAAGCATTATAGCAGCGATCTGAAGATCGCATAGTAAAGTCCCCTAGTGGGACTAAGGAAATAAATAATAAATGTGAAATAAAGATTATTAATAAAAATGACAGTAAAAAAATTAATAAATATTTTTTTTTTCCATAAAAAGTGGTTTTATTTAGTAAAAGTGTAAAAAATAAATAAAAGTACACATATATGGTATCGCCGTGACCGTAATGACTCCATTAATAAAGTTAATATGTAATTTAAACCGCAAGGTGAACACCGTAAAAACAAACGCAAAAAACAATGGCGAAATTGCAATTTTTTTCCATTGCCCCCCAAAAAAGTCATAATAAAAATCAATCAATAAGTCCCATGCACCCCAAAACAGTACCAATCAAAACTACGTCTCGTCCCGCAGAAAACAAGCCCAAAAAATCACTACATTGATGGAAAAATAAAAAAGTTACGGCTCTTGGAAAGCGACGATGCAAAAACAAATAATTTTAGTTCAAAAGTGTTTTTATTGTGCAAAAGTCGTAAAACAGAGAAAAAACCTCTACATATGTGGTATCGCCATAATCGTACCGACCCATAGAATAAAGGTAACATGTTATTTGCGCCGCACAGTGAACGGCATGAATTTAAAAACGCATAGAACAATGGTGGAATTTCAGTTTTTTTTTATAATCCCCCCCAAAAAAGTTAATAAAAGCCAATAAAAAAATTATATGTACCCTAAAATGGTGCTATTAAAAAGTACAACTAATCCCACAAAAAACAAGTCCTCATACAGCTATGTAGACTAAAAAAATTAAAAAATTATAGCTCTTTGAATACGAGTATAGAAAAATGAATAAAATAGCTTGGTCATTAGGGCCTAAAATGGGCCGGTCACTAAGGGGTTAAGTGACTCACCGGTGATGTCTCAGATTCTAAATCTTTTCTTCTGCCTCTGGTCCAGACCTCTATGATGGATTTCTCCCGGCCATGACCCATTTCAGCAGTTTTCCGCTCAGATGTCTTCAGCGTCTCATTTTTAAAACATTTCTGCACCTATAAACGAAGTTAAAATTCTCAAAATCTCTAAATATAATATCACCATACACTGTGTCCCTGATTATAATAGTACCATACACTGTGTCTGTAGATAGTGCCTCACATATAGCTCCCCCTGTATATAGTGTCCCACATATAGCTGCCACTGTATATAGTGCCCCACATCCCCACATATAGCTCCCCCTGTATATAGTGCCCCACATCCCCATATATAGACCCCCCTGTAGATAGTGCCCCACATCCCCACATATATACCCCCCTGTACATAGTGCCCCACATCCCCATATAGACCCCCCTGTATATAGGGGCCCAGATCCCCATATAGACCCCCCTGTATATAGTGGCCCACATCCCCACACATAGACCTGACCCCCCCTGTATACAGAGGCCCTCATCCCCACATATAGACAACCCCCTCTGTAGATAGAGCCCCCACTGAAGATAATGCCACTCACAGTTTTAGTAGAGAAAAAAATAAAACTTTACATACTCACATGATCTCGTCCGGTGGCAATTCAGATCTGCTCTCTTCTGCTGGAGCTGAACGACGCGTCGTTCAAAGGCGCTGATTGGCGGTGCAGAATGACTTGCTCCGTCAATCAGAGCCTTTCAAGCACGGAAAGCGGCACGATGACGTCATCGCGGCGCTAGCGTTGTTGAAAGGCGCTGATTGGCGGGGCAAGTCATTTTGCCCCGCCAATCAGCGTTATTGTAAAGCGTTGAATGGTCAGACATAGAACATGCCCGGCCATTCAGCACTAATGCATTTCTTTGTACCTGCGTGCTATAGACGCAGGTACAATTACTGCAAGATGGGGTGGCTGTCGCTAACACCGGTCCCCCTCCAGTGCTAGAGACGCCCCCGGGCATGAGGGGGACCGTGTCGCCCGGCCCATAAATGTTAGAGGCTTGGCGGTGCGGGTCCCGTAGTAGCGTCGCTAAAGCAGTAGCAGCCATAATGGCTGCTAGCGGCGCCACCGGGCATATGGGGGGGCATGTCAGCTAGCGGCATGGGCCCCCTCAAGCCACGGGCCCCATAGCAGCCGCTACGACTGCTACCCCAGTAGTTACGCCACTGATTGCCGCCCCCCATTTTCGGCTAGGTGGCGCCGCCTGAGGCTGTCGGCTCACCTCGCCTAATGGCAGGTGCGGCACTGATCCTATAGCGCTAACAGCTGTTCTGCATACAGGAGCCATGGAGACCAGCAGGATGCTCTGTCTCTAATTGCACAGTTTCGAGTAGCCGGCAGCACACACTTTACACTGAAAGTGGAGGTACACTTTTAATCATGACTTTACATCTTATGCTAATAAGATTCACAAATACCACCATACAGTGACTGAATTTCAGAGTCATAACTGAATAATCCCACCTTACTATTACTGAACACTACAACATAAGAATAACATAATCCAAACTCTTCATTCTGCTGCCCCATAAACAGTGCCCCCATGTGCTGTTACCTCGAAAGCAGTGCCTGTTTGTAGCCTAAATACTGTACCTGCTGTTACCCCCAATACTCTGTTTGCGGTTCCAGTGGATGCTTCTAATATGTTGCACTAATTTGCTTACTCCTGTTCCAGGTGTCCCCAATACTCTACCTGCTCCCTGACAGTCACATCACTTGCTCCTTCGGTAAGCATGTCGCTGTACCATATGTGAGATTGTTTAGTCACTGGCTGATATAGTTGAATGGGGCAATGTGACATTCTAAGTAAAGTAAGATTTCAATACTGAATCCGCATTACTACATTTATTACAGATAGCTTAGAAGTTTAACCCCTTCATGACTGAGCTGGTTTTGGCCTTCAGAACAAAACAAATTTTTAAAATCTGACGTGTCACTTTATGTGGCAATAACTTCGGAATGCTTTCATCTATCCAAGTGATTCTTAGAATGTTTTCTCGTGACATATTGTACTTTATGTTAGTGAAAAAATTTGGTCGATAAATTCAATATTTATTTGTAAAAAAACAGCAAGATTTTTAGAAAATGTGCAAAAATTAGCATTTTTCTAAATTTAAATCTATCTGCTTGTAAAACAGATAGTAATACCACACAAAATAGTTACTAGTTTACATTTCCCATATGTCTACTTTATGTTTGCATTGTTTTTTGAACATTCTTTTATTTTTCTAGGATGTTACAAGGCTTAGGACTTTAACAGCAATTTCTCACATTTTCAAGAAAATTTCAAAAGGCTATTTTTACAGGTACCAGTTTAGTTCTGAAGTGCTTTTGAGGGCTTTATATATTAGAACCCTCCAATAAATCAGCCCATTTTAAAAACTGCACCCCTCAAAGTATTCAAAACAGCCTTCAGAAAGTATTTTAACCCTTTAGGCAATTAGAACCTATTAGAAATTAAAGCAAAGTAGAGGTGAAATTTACAAATTAATTTTTTTTTGGGAAAAATTCATTTGTAATAAATGTTTTTCTGTACCACAGAAGGTTTTACCAGAGAAACACAATCAATATTTATTGCCAAGATTCTGCAGTTTTTATAAATATCCCACATGTGGCCCTAGTGTGCTAATGGGCTGAAACACCGGCCTCAAAAGCAAAGGAGCACCTAGAGGATTTTGAGGCTTTCTTTTTTTAGAATATATTTTAGGCACCTTCTCAGGTTGAAGAGATCTTGTGGTGCCAAAACAGTAAAGACCCACAAAAAGTAACCCCATTTTGGAAATTACACCCCTTAAGGAATATATCTAGGGGTATAGTTAGCGTTTTGAACCCACAGTTTTTTTTGCTGTATTTATTTGAATTTTTTCTGAAAAAAACATTTTTAATTTTTACAAGTAATAAAGGAGAAAAAACACCCCAACATATGTAAACCAATTTCTCCCGATTATAGCAATACCCCATATGTGGTAATAAACTGCTGTTTGGACCCACCGCAGGGCTCAGAAGAGAAGGAGCACCATTTGGATTTCGGATTTCTGATTTTTCTGGAATAGTTTTCAGTGCCGTGTCGAGGGACCAAAACAGTGGAAACCCCCCAAAAGTGACCCCATTTTGGAAACTACACCACTCAAGGAATTTTTCAAGGGGTATAGTTAGCATTTTGACCCCACAGTTGTTTTGCTGAATCATTGGAATTAGTCTGTAAAGGTGAAAATCTACTTATTTTCTGACATTTTTAATTTTAACAGGTAATACAGGAGAAACAGCACCCCCACATTTGTAAAACAATTTCTCCTGATTACTGAAATATGCCATATGTGGTAATAAACTGCTGTTTGGACCCACAGCGGGGCTTAGAACGGAAGGAGCGCTATTTGGCTTTTGGAGCTCATATTTAGCTATAATGGGTTTCGGGTGCCATGTCGAATTTGCAAAGCCCCTGAGAGGCCAAAACAGTGGAAACCCCCCAAAACCCCACAGGTTTTTTACCGAATTTAGTTGAATTAAGCCATGAAATTGAAAAGTTACATTTTTTTCCGATAAAACGTGGACATTTTACATTTTTACAAGGAATAAAGGAGAAAAAGCACCCCAACATTTTAAAATAAATTTCTCCCGATTACGTTAATACCCCATAAGTGGTCATAAACTGCTGTATGGACACATTGCATGCCTCAAAAGGGAAGGAGCACCATTTGGAGCTCAAATTTAGATGGAATGGTTTTTGGGTGCCATGTCACATTTCAAAAGCCTCTTAGGGGCAAAAACAGTAGGAGGCCCCCAAAAGTGACCCCATTTTGTAAACTACACCACCTATGGAATCTATCTAGGGGTATAGTGAGCATTTAGACCCCACAGGTCTTTTGCAGAATTTATTAGAATTAGGCAGTGAAATTGAATATCAACATTATTTCCACTAAAATGTTGCATTTTTTCAATTTCACAAAGGATAAAGGAGGAAAAACCACCCCAACATTTGTAAACCAATTTCTCCTGAGTACAGCTATACCCCACATGTGGTCATAAATGTTTTTTCATTAGAAAGTAATTAAGCCTTCCTGGACTGATCCCTTTTTTGCTTTTTCG